>NC_081375.1:8889677-9132177 GCF_030684315.1 Stegostoma tigrinum
ACCTCGTAGCCCTCAAGTGCCCTAACTGAGCCTTCACATCTCATCCTAACATAAGCCTTCTTCTTCCTCTTGACCAGAGATTCCACCTCCTTCGTAAACCACGGCACCCGCACTCTACAGCTTCCTCCCTGCCTGACAGGTACATACTTATCTAGGACACACAGGAGCTTTTCCTTGAATAAGCTCCACATTTCTAATGTGCCCATCCCCTGCAGTTTCCTTCCCCATCCCATGCTCCCTAAATCTTGCCATGGTGCATACTTCCTCTGTTCTCTCTCTCACTCTCTGTCTGTACTTTGCTGTAGATCTGCTGTATTCTATCTGCATTTTAACCATTCTGTATAGAACATAGAACATAGAACATTACAGCACAGTACAGGCCCTTCGGCCCTCGATGTTGTGCCGACCTGTCATATCAATCTCTAGCCCATCTAACCTACAGTATTCCATGTACGTCCATATGCTTGTCCAATGACAACTTAAATGTACCCAAAGTTGGCGAATCTACTATCATTGCAGGCAAAGCGTTCCATTCCCTTACTACTCTCTGAGTAAAGAAACCACCTCTGACATCTGTCCTATATCTTTCACCCCTCAATTTAAAGCTATGCCCCCTCATGCTCGCCGTCACCATCCTAGGAAAAAGGCTCTCCCTATCCACCCTATCTAACCCTCTAATTATTTTATATGTTTCAATTAAGTCACCTCTCAACCTTCTTCTCTCGAATGAAAACAGCCTCAAGTCCCTCAGCCTTTCCCCGTAAGACCTTCCCTCCATACTAGGCAACATCCTAGTAAATCTCCTCTGCACCCTTTCCAAAGCTTCCACATCCTTCTTATAATGTGGTGACCAGAACTGTACGCAATATTCCAAGTGCGGCTGCACCAGAGTTTTGTAGAACTTCAACATAACCTCTTGGTTCCGGAACTCGATCCCTCTATTAATAAAAACTAAAACACTGTATGCCTTCTTAACAGCCCTGTCAAACTGGGTGGCAACTTTCAAGGATCTGTGTACATGGACACCAAGATCTCTCTGCTCATCTATACTACCAAGAATCGTACCATTAGCCCTGTACTTTGCCTTCTGGTTACTCCTACCAAAGTGCATCACCTCACACTTGCCTGCATTAAGCTCCATTAGCCATCTCTCTGCCCAGCTCTGCAGCTTATCTATGTCTCTCTGCAACCTACAGCATCCTTCGTCACTATCCACAACTGCACCGACCTTAGTGTCATCTGCAAATTTACTAACCCATCCTTCTACGCCCTCATCCAGGTCATTTATAAAAATGACGAACTGCAGTGGACCCAACACCGACCCTTGCGGTACACCACTAGTAACTGGTCTCCAGGATGAACATTTCCCATCAACTACCACCCTCTGTCTTCTTTCAGCAAGCCAATTTCCGATCCAAACTGCTACATCTCGCACAATTCCATTCGTCCTCATTTTGTACAATAGCCTACTGTGGGGAACCTTATCGAACGCCTTGCTGAAATCCATATACACCACATCAACTGGTTTACTCTCATCTACCTGTTTGGTCACCTTCTCAAAGAACTCAATAAGGTTTGTGAGGCACGACCTTCCCTTCACAAAACCGTGCTGACTATCCCTCATCAATTTATTCTTTTCGAGATGATTATAAATCCTATCCCTTATAACCTTTTCTAACACTTTACCAACAACTGAGGTAAGGCTCACTAGTCTATAATTACCAGGGTTCTCTCTACTCCCCTTCTTGAACAGGGGAACCACATTTGCTATCCTCCAGTCATCTGGCACTATTCCTGTAGGCAATGATGAGTTAAAGATCAATGCCAAAGGTTCGGCAATCTCCTCCCTGACTTCCCAGAGGATCCGAGGATAAATCACATCTGGCCCAGGGGACTTATCTATCTTCACCCTCTGAAGGATTTCTAATACCTCTTCCTTGTGAACCTCAATCCCACCTCGTCTAGTCGCCTGTATCTCAGTATTCTCCTCGACAACATTGTCATTTTCTAGAGTGAATACTGTTGAAAAATATTCATTTAGTGCTTCCCCTACCTCCTCTGAATCCACACACAACTTCCCACTACTATCCTTGATTGGCCCTAATCTTACTTTCGTCATTCTTTTATTCCTTAAATACCTATAGAAAGCCTTAGGGTTTACCCTGATCCTATCCGCCAACAACTTCTCATGTCTCCTCCTGGCTCTTCTGAGCTCTCTCTTTAGGTCTTTCCTGGCTACCTCGTAGCCCTCAAGCGCCCTAACTGAGCCTTCACATCTCATCCTAACATAAGCCTTCTTCTTCCTCTTGACCAGAGATTCCACATCCTTTGTAAACCACGTCTCCCGCGCTCTACAGCTTCCTCCCTGCCTGACAGGTACATACTTATCTAGGACACACAGGAGCTTTTCCTTGAATAAGCTCCACATTTCTAATGTGCCCATCCCCTGCAGTTTCCTTCCCATCCCATGCTCCCTAAATCTTGCCTAATCTCATCGTAATTGCCTTTCCCCCAATATATATGTGTTGTTTTGTCTCTGCAGTTGTATTCTTTCTGTACACAGACTGTGGTATATCCATATAGAGTCATGGAGGTCTTCAGCACAGAAAAATGTCCTTTAGCCCATCGATTCTGATGTAATATGCTGTATTCTCTCTGCACCTATACCATGAAATGTCTGTTTATGTGAAGTGTTTTTTCACTCCTTTGTTCTGCAGTTCCTGTGTTGCATCTGTTTTATTTCCTGTCATGTTAATCACCACTAACCTTGGGCAGGAAGCCATAGTAACCGAGATAAACTGGCAACCTGACTGAAGATCACATTTAATAAGTAACTTGTGATTATATTTCAGCAGAACTAGAACAAAAAGTAATCAACTCTGGGACAAATAACCGAGCAGAGGAAATCTCCATGGACACTGAACCACAGCTAAAATATAGAACTAAAGACATTGAATGCTCTAAAATAATGAGTCAAACCCACAGCGTTTAGAAATGATGGAGGTAACACAGATGTCTCCTTATGAATAGATTCTGAAGGAATCAAATCAACCCAGAATTCTCATGGTTAAAAAATATGATAGCAGCAAGATGTGTTTCCTGCCCATCTTTCCCTACTATTCAGTTGGACACTTTCCTGACCAAGGCAAGTTTCAGATTAAGTTTTTGGCAACCTGACAGATTAAACATTACAATTCATATTCAATCTCCACAGTACAAGGGCTGTGCAAAAATAACCCACTCATAATTGTTGAAAGAATGCACATCTAAAATTGTCTGGTCACAAAAGGAATGTAACTCAAAAAAATAAAGATTGACATTTGAAAAGAGACTAGGAGGAGTGTGCTACAAGTCAGCATCGCTATGGAAGCAGGTTGGGAGAGGGTATCTGTGTGAATAGGGCAGCAACAGGAGCATGGGATAAAAACCAGAGAGCTCATTCAACCTTTTCTACCTGTAAAAGCCAAAGAGTAACGTGACCAGAAAACAGGTACAATATTGCTAAATATGAGGTCATGCACTTTGGTAGGAATAACAGTAAAAAGGACTATTATTTGAACAGTAAAAAATCGCAGCACGTTGCTGTGCAGAGGGACCTGGGTGTCCTTGAATCACAGGAGGTTGGCTTGCAGGTACAACAGGTAAATAAGAAGGCAAATGGAATTTTGTCCTTCATTGCTAGAGGCACTGAATTTAAAAGCAGGGAAGTGATGTTACAGTTGTAGAGGGTGCTGGTGAGACCACATCTGGAGTGCTGTGTGCAGTTTTGATCTCCTTACATGAGAAAGAATGTACTAGAATTGGAGAGGATGCAGAGGAGATTGATTTGGTTGATTTGGAATTGAGAAGGTTGGCTTATGTGGAGAGACTCAGTAGACTGGGATGATACTCATTGGAATTTAGAAGAATGAGGGGAATTCATAATATAAAATTATGAAGGAAATAGATGAGATAGGAGCAAGGAGGTTGTTTCCACTGGTGGGTGAAATTAGAATAAGGAGGCATAGCCCCGAAATTAGGGGGAGAATTGAGGAGGAATGTCTTCACCCAAAGGGTTGTGAAACTTTGGATTTCCCTGCTTAGTGAATGTGTTTAAAACTAAGATCGATAACTTTTTTGAGCAGAAAAGGAATTAAGGCTATGGTGAGAGGGTGGGCAAGTGGAACTGAAGCCAAGAAAAGATCTGCTGTGATCTTATTGAATGGAGAAGTGGGATCGAAGGGCCAGATGGCCTAATCCTGCTTAGGGTTCTTATGTTCTTATGAGATTGAGTGAACTGACCAAAGCACCACAGTTAAGAGTGCAATTCAAATGTAGAGGGGAGAAAACAGAACAGCAGCAGCATTAGGGGAAACTATAGTTAGGGGAATAGGTGCTGCTCTCTGAGCAAAGACAGAGTCCTCCAAACTGTGTTGCCTGTCTTGTGCCAAGTTAAGAACCTCTTCCAAGCTGGAGAGAAAGTTGGAGAGGGAGAAGAAGGATCCAGTTGTCATAGTGTACAAAGGTTCTGCTGAGCAGCTCGAGGCTAAGGTAAAAGAAAAACAACAAAACCACAGAGGTAATAACCTCAGGATTACTACCTGAGCCACTTGCAAATTGGTGTAAAGTAAGTAAGATTAGAGAGGTAAATACATCGTTCAAATTAGTGTGGGGGAAATGGATTCTGATTCATGGGGGTCTGGCACCAGCACTAGGCAAAGAGAGAGCTGTTCTATTGGTAATAAAGTGTGAAGCTGGATGAACACAGCAGGCCAAGCAGCATCTCAAGAGTACAAAGCTGACGTTTCAGGCCTAGACCCTTCATCAGAGAGGGGGATGGGGTGAGGGTTCTGGAATAAATAGGGAGAGAGGGGGAGGCGGACCGAAGATGGAGCCTGGTTTGCTTCAGGACATGGTCGAGCAGATTCAAGGCTGAAGAGATTACAAGAGAGTTGCAGTGGGAGAGAGATTCCTGAGGTTGGTCCGGAGGGAGGAGTCTTGAAACTGCTCGACCATGTCCTGAAGCAAACCAGGCTCCATCTTCGGTCCGCCTCCCCCCTCTCCCTATTTATTCCAGAACCCTCACCCCATCCCCGTATCTGATGAAGGGTCTAGGCCCGAAACATCAGCTTTTGTGCTCCTGAGATGCTGCTTGGCCTGCTGTGTTCATCCAGCTTCACACTTTATTATCTTGGATTCTCCAGCATCTGCAGTTCCCATTATCAGCTGTTCTATTGGAATGGGCGTCATTTGAATCTTACTGGGACCAGTGTCCTGGTCAATCTTACAACTAGGATTTTAAATAGGGTTTTCAGCTAATTAGTGGAGGGGAAGGCTCAATTGAAGGAAAGTTTCAAAAAAGTTAAAGAGAAAAAGAGAGCAGAGTTACGGGGTAGTGAAGAGGTGAATGATAATAAAAGTGCAATAGGAAGGGTCGAAGAATATAAACAGAACAGTGCGGGAGGAATTAGAACCTGAGTGAATAAAAATGGTAAAAAGTCAAAGCTTAAGGCTTCTTATCTGAATGCATGCAAAATTTGTAAGAAGATAAATGAGATGACGCCATAAATAGAAACAAATTAATTTGAGTTGACAGCTATCACAGAGATGTGGTTATAGAGTCACAGAGTCAAACTGCATGGAAACAGACCCTTCGGTCCAACAAGTCCATGCCAACCATAATCCTAAACTGAATTAGTCCCACCTGCCTGTGCTTGGCCCATATTTCTCCAAACTTTTCCTATTCATTTACTCATCTAATTGCCTTTTAAGCGCTGTAACTGTACCTGCATCTACCACTTCTTCTGGCAGTTCATTCCACACACGAACCACTCTCTGTGTAAAAAAATTGCCTCTCAAGTCTTTTTAATTTCTTTTTCCTCTCATCTTAAAAATATACCCCTTTGTCTTGAAATCCCTCACCTGAGGAAAAGACACCTGCTATTCACTTTATCTATACATGCTAATGATTTTATAAACTTCAATAAGGTCACCCCTCAACCTCTTACACTTTAGTGAAAAAGTCTCAGCCTTTCCAGTCTATTTTTATATCTCAAAATTCTACATTCTTGGCAACATCTTGGTAAATCCTTCAGAACCCTCTCCAGCTTAATGATATCCTTCCTATAACAGGGTGACCAGAACTGGACACAGTACTCCAGAAGAGGTCTCACCAATGTCTTGTACAACCTCAACTTAATGTCCCAACTCCTATACTCAAAGGACCGAGCAACGAAGGCAAGCATGCTAAATGCCTCTTTATCTACTATGCAAACTGTAGAGAATTATGTCCCTTAACTCCTTGGTCTTTCTGTTCTACAACTCTACCCAAGGACCCACTTTTAATTGTATAATTCCTGCCCTGTGCTTTTACCAAAATATCATTCCTTGCAATTATCCAAATTAAACTTCATCTGCAAAGCAATGAAGACTGGGAATTCAATTGCAGAGGTGAGAATTGATATAGATGTGATTAATCGTGATGAGGAATCAGTTTGTGTGGAACTAGGGAATAGGAAGGGAAAGAAGTCACGGCGGGACGCATCTACAGGCCCCAAAAAATTTCCGTACTGTCTGACAAAATGTGAATCAGGAAGTGATGGAGGTGTGTGAGATTGTTATTGTTGATTTTAAAAGAAACATAAGAAGCAAGAGCAGGGGTAGGCCATTCAACCCTTTGAGCCTGCTTTGCTATTCGATACGATGATGGCCAATCGTGCAACTTAGTTCCCTATTCCCACTCTGGTTTTTAAAGGAGTAATAGGAGAGAATTTAAAACAAATAACAGACTGGATGAAGAAGGGAGAGAAAAATCAAGGATGCAAAGTTGAAGCGCTTGAAAGGAAATGTACATTTTGGAAGGTTATGGTTAGCGCCTCCATAATTTGCAAACTTACCTCCCTCACTATTCTGAAAAGTATTCTTTCTGGTCCTGATAACTTGTCAAATTTAAATCAGACAACCTCTTTATTATGTCCTCTTTATAAAATTTTAGTCCACTTAGTCCAACTGCATTGTCTTTCTTTGGAAGTAACCAAGAGATCTGTCACACTTTTGTCTGCCAATTTTTGATTCAAATTTACTGGAGCAGATCAACTGATCTCAGTGAAATTGTACTACCTCCAGTTTCATTTTTTCACTTTGTGTTGCTCCTTGTTGTTTTTCACAGATAATCTAATTCCTACGATACTATGGTCACTTCTCCCTGAAAGTTCCTGAACTGACATCTAATTCACTGATTCCCCAGATCCAGCAGGACATCTTTCACTGAGATCATGTTACTCCAGCTGACAACACACCTTGCACAAATGGTTGTTTTGGACATGAGAAGTATTCTGGAGTTTCTATATGGAACAGGAATGTATACTCCACAAGCCTGAGTCTTTGGATTAAACTCAACAGAAATAAACAAAAACATTTTCTGAAAAAACTCACCATTTAATCATCAGTTAGCACCTTCCTTTGTGCTGACTTCATTTTATATATTTCATTCTGTGGCACTTGCAGTTGCTCCTGGCTCACTCCAACTTTCAGCTCTGCCCCTGAACTCTTTACCTCTGAACTCTCCAAACAACTTGCTGTTCCGGGGCATTGCTTTTTCAATTTTGCTGACATCACTTTTAACTGTTTATCTCTAGCAATTCATTCCCTGAGGCACACAGCGTCTCTGAGCACAGAGCCAAGTAATTGGGTTTTCTTGCTAAATATTGCCCAAGTTATTCAGGAGAACTGCAGTGACCTTCTTAGTGGCTTTAACATCGCAATTCAACACTGCCATTTCCAAAATGAACCTCTATGCTCAGGCACCCTAACATTTGGAGCTGAGATCTGTGGAGTGGGAATTGAATCCAGAAATTTTTGACTTAAAGGCTAAATGCTACCCATTGCAGTCACTTAAAAGGAGCTCTCTTACAGCAGAGTCTTTTCCATTGCAGAGAGGAGACGCTGATTTGAGTTCTGGGCTCTAAATCTAAGCAAGGTAAATTCTTACACCATCCCAGGATGTTTTGAAGGGAACACTTACAGAGGACTGGGGAAAATATAATGCACATTGTAGATCTGCTTCACAAAGCAACTACAACTGTTCCCCTTCAGTTAGTTCAAATTATCTGTTAATTAGGATAAAAAGCGCACAAAGCATCCCATTGATGTTGTTTGATTAAAACGGATTTATACTTGTATGAATGGACAATTCAAATCCTTAGTGAAATTTTGATCAACGTGATCATTCCATATTTTGACATTTCATTTATTTAGAGTCACATATGGATACAAAATGACTAATTTCTGTGGATACATAAACAGTCTAATTCTACTAATCTTGACTGGGTTTCATGTGGTTTAACATGCGGGGATAGTGGAGGATGGGTTTAGTAGGGTGGTGACTATAATATTAAAAAGATGTGGCAGATACAGGAACATGTCTTACAGAACACTAGCAAGAATATAGGGTGAATGCTCATGTAGATTGCATGAGCATTCATGACGTTGTTACAGATGGTGCTATTTAAATGCTTGATATGTGTGGTCTATTCATTGCTGTGGTTGAAATATGTGCTCTGAAACTGTCTACAAGTATGGTTTATTTTGACAAATGCCAGTGATGTTCTATGATTTGCAAATGGTGTTAACTCTAATGAATAATATTCTCTTGGCAAATGGAGCTGACTGTTAGAAAGGGCACCGCATCGAAGCAGTGAATGCAATGCTGGGAGCTGTCAGAATCTGAGTCAAGCAGGAACAGCACTCAGATGCCCATGCACTGGGAGACAGAAAGGTAACTGGTGAAATAATACCCCTGTCAATCTGGGGAAAAATACCAGGAAACTGGCAGTGGGTCATGATGCCCATTTGAAGGGCTGGCATAGACATGATGGGCCAAATGGCCTCTTTTTGTGCCATAACACTGTGATTCAGTGATTAATCTGTCATGAAGGCTAGACTAATTAACCTTTCCATAGACTAGGTTATTATAAATAGACAAGGAACAAGAGCTAAGGAACTTTGGGTTCCTTTAAATTCAAGCAACAAAACCTTGGTGCACTTTGAAAACTTCATTAGAACACCAAAGAGATTCACTCAAACAAATTAGACTAAAATTGTTTCACAATCCTTCATCCAAGAACTTTGGCTGTAATTAGTTTAAATATCTGTAAACTCCATTCCAAGTCTCTATCTCAACCATCCATCAGCAGAGATAGAACATAGAACATAGAACATAGAACATAGAACATAGAACAGTACAGCACAGAACAGGCCCTTCAGCCCACAATGTTGTGCCGACCATTGATCCTCATGTATGCACCCTCAAATTTCTGTGACCATATGCATGTCCAGCAGTCTCTTAAATGACCCCAATGACCTTGCTTCCACAACTGCTGCTGGCAACGCATTCCATGCTCTCACAACTCTCTGCGTAAAGAACCTGCCTCTGACATCCCCTCTATACTTTCCACCAACCAGCTTAAAACTATGACCCCTCGTGCTAGCCATTTCTGCCCTGGGAAATAGTCTCTGGCTATCAACTCTATCCATGCCTCTCATTATCTTGTATACCTCAATTAGGTCACCTCTCCTCCTCCTTTTCTCCAATGAAAAGAGACCGAGCTCAGTCAACCTCTCTTCATAAGATAAGCCCTCCAGTCCAGGCAGCATCCTGGTAAACCTCCTCTGAACCCTCTCCAAAGCATCCACATCTTTCCTATAATAGGGCGCCCAGAACTGGACGCAGTATTCCAAGTGCGGTCTAACCAAAGTTTTATAGAGCTGCAACAAGATCTCACGACTCTTAAACTCAATCCCCCTGTTAATGAAAGCCAAAACACCATATGCTTTCTTAACAACCCTGTCCACTTGGGTGGCCATTTTAAGGGATCTATGTATCTGCACACCAAGATCCCTCTGTTCCTCCACGCTGCCAAGAATCCTATCCTTAATCCTGTACTCAGCTTTCAAATTCGACCTTCCAAAATGCATCACCTCGCATTTATCCAGGTTGAACTCCATCTGCCACCTCTCAGCCCATCTCTGCATCCTGTCAATGTCCCGCTGCAGCCTACAACAGCCCTCTACACTGTCAACGACACCTCCGACCTTTGTGTCGTCTGCAAACTTGCTGACCCATCCTTCAATTCCCTCGTCCAAGTCATTAATAAAAATTACAAACAGTAGAGGCCCAAGGACAGAGCCCTGTGGAACCCCACTCACCACTGACTTCCAGGCAGAATATTTTCCTTCTACTACCACTCGCTGTCTTCTGTTGGCCAGCCAATTCTGTATCCAAGCAGCTAAGTTCCCCTGTATCCCATTCCTCCTGACCTTCTGAATGAGCCTTCCATGGGGAACCTTATCAAATGCCTTACTGAAGTCCATATACACCACATCCACAGCTCGACCCTCATCAACCTTTCTAGTCACATCCTCAAAAAACTCGATAAGGTTTGTAAGGCATGACCTACCCCTCACAAAGCCGTGTTGACTGTATTTGATCAAGCCATGCTCTTCCAGATGGTCATAAATCTTATCCCTCAGAATCCTTTCTAACACCTTGCAGACGACAGACGTGAGACTTACCGGTCTATAATTGCCGGGGATTTCCCTATTTCCTTTCTTGAAGAGAGGAATTACATTTGCCTCTCTCCAGTCCTCAGGTACGACTCCAGTGGAGAGCGAGGATGCAAAGATCTTCGCAAGTGGCGAAGCAATTGCATTTCTCGCTTCCCAAAGCAGCCGAGGACAAATCTGATCCGGGCCTGGCGACTTGTCAATCTTAATGTTTGACAAAATTTTCAGCACATCAGCTTCGTCTATCTCTATCCATTCCAGCATGCACACCTGCTCTTCAAAGGTTTCATTCACTACAAAGTTGGTTTCTTTCGTAAAGACAGAAGCAAAAAACTCATTTAGGGCTTCCCCTACCTCCTCAGGCTCCACACACAAGTTCCCTATGCTATCCCTGATCGGCCCTACTCTTTCTTTGACCATTCTCTTATTCCTCACGTAAGTGTAAAATGCCTTTGTGTTTTCCCGGATTCCTTCTGCCAAGCCTTTCTCGTGCCCCCTCCTGGCTCTCCTCAGGCCATTTTTGAGCTCCTTCCTTGCCTGCATGTAATCCTCTCTAGCTGAACTTGACCCTAGCTTCCTCCACCTTATGTAAGCTACCTTCTTCCTTTTCACTAGAAGCTCCACCGCTCTCGTCATCCAAGGTTCCTTAATCTTACCCCTTCTTGCCTGTCTCAGAGGGACATATTTACTCATCACTCCCAACAACTGTTCCTTAAACCATCTCCACATGTCTATAGTTCCCTTACCATGGAACAACTGCTCCCAGTCCATGCTTCCTAACTCATGTCTAATCGCATCATAGTTTCCTCTTCCCCAATTAAATATCCTCCCATTCTGCCTAATCCTCTCCTTCTCCATAGCTATGTAAAATGTGAGGCAGTTATGGTCACTATCACCAAAATGCTCCCCCACCACAAGATCTGATACCTGCCCCGGCTCGTTTCCGAGCACCAAGTCTAGAATGGCCTCTCCCCTCGTCGGCCTGTCAACGTACTGCGTTAGGAAACCCTCCTGAACACACCTTACAAAAACAGCTCCATTCAAATCTTCTGCTCGAAGGAGGTTCCAATCAATATTAGGAAAGTTAAAGTCACCCATTACAACAACCCTACTGCGTCCACACTTTTCCAAAATCTGTCGACCTATGCTTTCTTCAATCTCCCTGCTGCTATTGGGGGGCCTGTAGTAAACCCCTAACGAGGTGACTACTCCCTTGCTGTTAATTTAGAATAAAACACAAAAATGCTGCAAGGCACAGTAGAATCTTCAGTTCTGAGATTCTGCACATAATGGCTACTTCTAACGTTTTCTGCTTCTATTTGTCCAGCTCACCAGCTGGAATCTGATTTATAGATTTGTGAATCACATCTGCCTAGTACAGAAACCTTGGGCACAATACACATGTGCGCAAAACTCATTCTGTGCAATGGGCAACTTCAACCTTTCGCCTCATGGTGTTACAGTTGATGTTAACAATGTGGAACTTAAAGCTGGAGCCAGTACTTACCATGACTGGACGTATAAGCTACTACAGCTGCAATTTGCACTTATAAACCACCTGTAATATAGTGAAAAATTCCAATGTCATTGTCAGACGAAATATGATACCTTTAGATAATGGAATAATAAGTGCCACAATCACCTAGGGTCATAGAGTGGCAAAGTCACCAGAGTCATACAGCACCAAAACAGACCATTTGGCCCAACAGGTCCATACGGACCAGGATTCCTGAATAGAACTAGTCCCATTTACTTGCCCAAATGTCATTTAAATGTTGTAATTGTACTTGCTCCTACCACTTCGTCTGGCAGCTACTTTCCACACACGTACCACCCTCTATGTGGAAACGTTTCTCCTCTCACTTAAACCTATGCCTGGACTGGCCTACCTTGGGAAAAGATCTTGGCTATTCATCTTATCAATGCCCCTCACGATTTTTAAACCTCTGTAAGCTCAACCCTCAGCCTCCAACACTCCCGCCTCTCTTTATAACTCAAACCTTTCAGGTTCAAATGAACAATGGCCACTGGTGCAGAAAAAGGAAGGACATTGACTAAAAACAGGATTGTTCACCTTCTTTTAGCTCATCATGCTGGAATATATTACTCAGTGTGAAAAACATAGATGAGCCAACTATACAACTGTTCACATCAATCTTTAAAATGATGGGAAATGAGGAGAGTGAGTGAACAAGCATCTTATCTCCGAATTCTGGGAGGTAAGCTGGTCCAAGGGCGGTACATAATTTGGGACCATCTGCACACTTACAAAACACTAACCTTGAGTGTTTCTGAGAAAAACTGTGACCCATGGAGAAGTTCGCTCTGTTATTCCCAATAGGCCAAGGTAGGCAGTGTTGGGATAGGATCTTTATACACCTCAACAGGATGTGTTGGGTTTATCCCATGAGATGTTGGATAGGGATAGGAGTGTGATCTACTATACTTCCCTCCCAGTGAATATTATCTGTCAATGATCTTATCTTCAAAACAAGAGAATCTATGTAATTGTTTCACCAGATGTTTGCTTGTGATTGGTACATTTACTTGCTGAAAAAAATACACATTTTGAAGCTTTTCATCTTACATTCACAAATCACAAGAAATTCCAATTTAAGAGTACACCAGCACTTACACCATATAGGGGAAGTGTATTGATTGGTTAGTGAGTGATCCTGATTTTAAATTTGTTGCCATGGTGAATGCACTAGTTAATGATGATTGACAGTAACTGCCAGAACCTAACAGGCAGGTATACGGTGAAAACCAAGAATCATGCTCTATTGGGAAGTCAAATTCAATAATCAGCCACTCCAGAATGACACAGCACAATAGGCCATTCAGCATGTAGAATCTGTGCTGGCTCTTTTTAGAAGAATCCAGTTAGTCCCACTATCCTATGCTTTCTTTGTCAACCTGCAATTGTTTCCCTCATGATATACTCCATTGACTACAGTGAATCAGCAAAGTTAGTCTCTGCAAAGGTCCTGAAAGGTGCCAGACATTCAAGAGGTACAAATATAATTTCCCTCATAGCTCGCAATGTGGTCATACAATCAATAATCCATTTCCAGCTGGGACCTTAATTCCTGAAATAGTCCAACATAGAACAATGGGAACAGATACAAGTTATTCACTTCCATCATTCTCTGCTATTCTATACACTGACAAAGCCAAATTGCTTAGATTGCTACACGGAATTTTTTATTCATTTGTGGAATATGGGTGTCACTGGCTGGGCTAGCATTTCTTGCCCATCCCTAGTGACCCTTGAGAAAGTTGTGGTGTGTTGCCTTCTTGAACTGCTGCATTCCACCTGCCATGAGTTGATCCAAATGCCGTTAAGGAGAGAATTCCAGGACTTTGACCCAGTGACAGTGAAGGAACGGCGATATATTCCCAAGTCAGGATAGTGAGTGGCTTGTAGGGGAGCCAGCAAGTGAAGGTGTTCCCATTTATCTGTTGCCCTTGTCCCTGATGGAGGAAGTTGTGGGTTTGGAAGGTGCTGTCTGATGATCTTTGGTGAATTTCTGCAGTGCATCTTGTAGTTAGTACATACTGCTGCTTCTGAGCGTCGGTGCTGGGGTGAGTGGATGCTTGCTAATGTCCAATGAAGAGGGCTGCTTTGTCTTGGATGGTGTTGAGTTTGTTGAGTGTTGTTGGAGCATCAAAGCTATTTGCCTTAACCATTTCCTGTGTGGAAGTATTATGTTGTGATTTGGATGTGAATATCAGATGAATGGTTAGTAAGTTTGCAGATAACATCAAAACTGGTGCTGTAGTGGACTGCAAAGAAGATTATCTTAGAGTACAATGGAACCTTGATCAGATGAGCCGATGGGCCAAGGGGTGGCGAGTGAGGTTAATTTAGATAAATATGAGGTGTTGCATATGCAAAGGCAAATCAGAGCAGGACTCATACACTCAATGGTAAGGTCTTGGGGAGAGTTGCTGAACAAAGAGACCTTGGGGGATAGGTTCATAGTTCATTCAAGGTGGAGTTGCAGGCAGATGGGATTGTGAAGAAGGCATTTGATATGCTTGCCTTTATTGGTCAGTGCATTGACTACAGGAGTTAGGAGGTCATGTTGTGGCTGTATAGGACATTGGTTAGGCCACTATTGGAGTACTGCATTCACTCCTGGTCTCCCTGCTACAGGAAAGATGTTATTAGACCTGAAAGGGTGCGGAAAACATTTACAACGATGTTGCTGGGGTTCCAGGCTTTGAGCTATTGGGAGAGGCCAAATAGGCTGGGGCAATTTTCCTGGAGCGTTGGAGGCTGAGGTGTAACTTTGTAGAAGTTTATAAACCCATGAGGGGCGAGGATAGGGTGAATAGCCAAGGTCTTTTTTTCCCCAGGGTGGGGGAGTCCAAACCATTACGGCACAGATTGAAGGTGAGAGGGGAAAGATTTAAAGGGGACCCAAGGGGTAACCTTTTAACACAGAGGGTGGTGTGTGTATGGAACGAGCTGCCAGAGGAAGTGGTGGAGGCTGGTACAATTCCAACATCTGGATGAGTAATGAATAGGAAGGGTTTAGAGGGATGTAAGCCAAATGCTGGCATATGGGATTAGATTAATTTAGGATACCTGTTCAGCATGGACGAGCTGGACCAAAGGGTCTGTTTTTGTGCTGTACATCTCTATGACTCTATAAATGAAGACATTTCCCTTTGTTTCACCGTTGGATTTATTTGCGATTATCTGTACTTGTGTCTTCTGGTTTTGGGTTCTCTGATAAGTGGAAATGTTCTTTCCACATCTACCCTGTCTAACCTCATTCACGATTGTAAAAAATGCCTCTCAGCTCACTCTCAGATTTTACCTTGCTAAAGGCCAAAAAGACACACTGCTTAATCTGTCCTAATGCCTGCAATTTCTCAATTCAACTGCCAAACTATTAAAAACGTCATTTACTCCCTCTACGTGAAGTTCATCAGCAGCTTGGGACAGATAGTTTTGAAGCATGGGTTTGTCCAGCACATAAAGTAAATCCTCTGTACTCAGTTGATTACTGGAAGGGTCCTTTCTGTGAGGTGGTGGGGCAGGTCACTTGATCCCAGGTATCAGTCTGCATTGAGAATTGGATCAATGTTAGTCAGTTAGAAAGCAGACACCTTATTTTTCTTTCAACATCTACTTAGATGTGTTGTAACATAGCTCACCCACAGCTGAGGATGAACTTGAGCCCAAATTTTCTGACCTAGAGATAGGGACACTGCCAATACTGCACAAGGGTCCCTCTGTTCTCCTTTCCTTCTATCCAGAAGTGCTCTTATACACAACTGAACAATTTTTCCCCTGTCAAAAAATCACCTGTGGTCTTTTTTCATCTATTCACCATGAGTAAATCCCCATAACCTCCAACTGATTAATTTTACATGCAAAGTCCATTAAAGACAATGCACCTCATCAAAGCAAGAGAGAGGGATCTGTTTTGTTTTTAATTATTAACCTATTTTTCTAATCAGCCTGTTCAGAGATGCTATTACACACCTCTGCAGCAGGTGGGACTTGAACCCTAGCATCCTAGTCCAGGGACAGGGACACTACCACTGTGCCACAAGAGGCCTAGGGATCTGAGATAATGGGAACTGCAGATGCTGGAGAATCCAAGATAATAAAATGTGAGGCTGGATGAACACAGCAGGCCAAGCAGCATCTCAGGAGCACAAAAGCTGACGTTTCGGGCCTGGACCCTTCATCAGAGAGGGGGATGGGGTGAGGGTTCTGGAATAAATAGGGAGAGAGGGGGAGGCGGACCGAAGATGGAGAGAAAAGAAGATAGGTGGAGAGGAGAGTATAATGTCTGAAAAGAAGGAAGGAGAAATAGAGATAATGGGAACTGCAGATGCTGGAGAATCCAAGATAAAGTGTGAAGCTGGATGTACACAGCAGGCCCAGCAGCATCTCAGGAGCACAAAAGCTGATGTTTTGGGCCTAGACCCTTCTGTTATCTTTTATAACATGAACTTCAAACACTGGCTTAACCACTTGTGACAATAACAGGTAATCTCAGCTTCAACCACAACAATAATTTGTCCTTATATGAAACAACTTTAACCTAAGAGAACACTCCTTCACAAGAGCATTATGAAAAAGAGACATCAAGCCAAGAGATAATATGGCACATAATTAAAGAGATAGGTTTTAAGGAGCATCTTAAATTCCAACACATTGGAATGGATTTTGGATTGCACTGTTATCAGAATACAAGGTTTTAAGTCCTTTAACAATAAATCAAGCATATATCTTGTTATGACCGCAATTAAATTATTCGATATATAACTGTTGAATGTAACTGTTGCAATGGTTGGTCAATTTACTCTATGCAGCATGTATCGGGGGAATTTGTCTGTAAGTACTTCCACATCTCCACAGCAAATGGCACTATAAAAACTGAATATTTTAAATAAGATGTTTCCTATGTTCCTCTCCCAGCACACTGTTCACAGATTCCCTTGGAATCGGGTTGCAAATTCAGAGTCTGTATCCTGCAGTAGTTTAATGATGATGGTTGGCAGTGCCCCGAGACTGAACCTGCACATCTTCAAGCAATGAAGGAAGAAGGGTCTACGCCTGAGGCATCAGCTTTCTTGCTCCTCTGATGCTGCTTGACCTGCTGTGTTCATCCAGCTCTGCACCTTGTTATCTCATCTTCAAGCAGTGAGGAGTGTTTACCATGTTATTTATGTTCCCTCAGCATTGTCTGGTTAGACCTCAATTCTTAGCCTGAGTTTATCAATGACAGGTTTGTCCAGTAACTGCAATTACTAAAGAATGTTATTCGAAACGATTTGCCTGCTCCTGAGGAAAATGCCTGTAAATTTGGCAGAACAGCCCAAAATTAAGTACTCTGTCTTAATGACAACCCTGTCAGTGTCCCTGACAGTATGACAATCTAATTTGAATACATGCAGAATAAGTTGCATTTTGCTTTCTATTATTTTTATATGAAACAAAAATGAAAATCTAAATTAACTGAAATTATCTTTTTGCATGATTTGTCCTGTGTTTCATTTTTCATTTGTGATATCCTTTGGGAGATCTTACCCAGTGCTGTCAAACTCTGTGTGATTGGACTGAGAATGCAGCTGGTGGTGAGTTTCTCTATTGTTGTTGGTGATTCTCTGAACATCTTTCTGGGAAGCATGATCGACAGGCAGTATGATTTCTCACATCAACTTTGGGAACTCAGCTGTACATATCTGGATGTTTGCACAAGCAGCCCCACTGTGTGGGACAATTCGTATAAATGTGCAGCGCAGGTCTATGAGAGAAAGTCATTTCCTGGTGCACACCATTGACACTTACCCAGCCGCTGCATTTGCACAGGCTGTGCATCAGATGTTCTCCATGTTCTTGGGAAGATACCCTAAGAGATCAAGGAATAGCCTGGATGAGGTCTTTTGTTTCAATTCCTGGTTTGTAACTGAATTCTTTAACTCTTGAAGGCAGTGGGAGTTCAAGACTTCACACCCAAACTTCCAGTGGAACATCCTAAACCAGAATGCTGGGCACATGACCCCAGGTACAGAAGAAAACCGACAGGATGAAATCACACAGACCATAACAAAACTCAAACTGCTCTGTCCCTTCAGTGAGACACTGAACCATCGCCACAACAATACACCCTACTGGTCCCCAACCTCTGTTTCCTACCTGGCCACACACACATACTTTTGCCCTCCATGCACCCTCCCTCCCCTCCACACACACACACACACACACACACACACACAGCCCCATTCACGCACAGGCAAACACATTGTATTTAGAGATAATGGGAACTGCAGATGCTGGAGAATCCAAGATAATAAAATGTGAGGCTGGATGAACACAGCAGGCCAAGCAGCATCTCAGGAGCACAAAAGCTGACGTTTCGGGCCTAGACACTTCATCAGAGAGGGGGATGGGGTGAGGGAACTGGAATAAATAGGGAGAGAGGGGGAGGCGGACCGAAGATGGAGAGAAAAGAAGATAGGTGGAGAGGAGAGTATAGGTGGAGAGGTAGGGAGGAGATAGGTCAGCCCAGGGAAGACGGACAGGTCAAGGAGGTGGGATGAGGTTAGTAGGTAGGAAGTGGAGGTGCGGCTTGAGTTGGGAGGAAGGGATGGGTGAGAGGAAGAACAGGTTAGGGAGGCAGAGACAGGTTGGACTGGTTTTGGGATGCAGTGGGGGAGGGGAAGAGCTGGGCTGGTTGTGTGATGCAGTGGGGGGAGGGGACAAACTGGGCTGGTTTTGGGATGCGGTGGGGGAAGGGGAGATTTTGAAGATGGTGAAGTCCACATTGATACCATTGGGCTGCAGGCTGCACTGAGCCCTGCCGCATCTTCACCATCCCCCCAGACCTCCCACTGACTGAGGACAAATGGTCAGTCCTAAGCAAGGGGCTCACCTTTGTCCCCCTACAACCACACATCAACGAATGCCAGTCACGTTTGGACACCGAGCAGTTTTTCCGCCGCCTTCGCCTCCACACTTACTTCTTTATCCGGGAGCCTAACCCTCCCCCCACTGACCCCCTACACCCGCCTCCAACACAAGTCCTCCTCCTGGACATCACCCTCAGGCCTCCTACCCTCCCTTGACCTCTTCATCTCCAACTGCTATCGAGACATTAACGGCCTCAACCTCTCCACTCCTCTCACCCACTCCAACCTCTCCCCCGCAGAACAGGCAGCCCTCTGCTCCCTCCTCTCCAACCCCAACCTCACCATCAAACCCGCAGACAAGGGTGGCGCAGTGGTAGTATGGCGCACTGACCTCTACATTGCCGAGGCTAAACGCCAACTCTCCGACACCTCCCCCTACCGCCCCCTCGATCATGACCCCACGGAGCACCAATCCATCATCTCCAATACCATCCATGACCTCATCACCTCAGGGGACCTCCCACCCACAGCCTCCAACCTTATTATTCCCCAACCCCGCACGGCCCATTTCTATCTCCTTCCCAAAATCCACAAACTTGCCTGCCCTGGTCGACCCATTGTCTCAACCTGTTCCTGCCCCACCGAACACATCTCCACCTATCTGGACTCCATTTTCTCCCCTTTGGTCCAGGAACTCCCTACCTACGTCCGTGACACCACCCACACCCTCCACCTCCTCCAGAACTTCCAATTCCCTGGCCCCCAACAGCTTGTTTTCACCATGGACTCCAGTCCCTATACACCTGTATTCTGCATGCAGATGGCCTCAAGGCCCTCCGCTTCTTCCTGTCCCACAGGCCCGATCAGTCCCCCTCCACCGACACCCTCATCCACCTAGCCGAACTCATCCTCACCCTCAACAACTTCTCTTTCGATTCCTCCCACTTCCTACAGACAAAGGGGGTGGCCATGGGTACCCGCATGGGCCCAAGCTATGCCTGCCTCTTTGTAGGTACGTGGAACAGTCCCTCTTCCGCACCTACACAGGCCCCAAACCCCACCTCTTCCTCCGTTACATTGATGACTGTATCGGCGCCGCCTCTTGCTCCCCAGAGGAGCTCGAACAGTTCATCCACTTCACCAACACCTTCCACCCCAACCTCAAGTTCACCTGGGCCATCTCCAACACATCCCTCACCTTCCTGGACCTCTGTCTCCATCTCAGGTAATCAGCTAGAAACTGATGTCCATTTCAAGCCCACTGACTCCCACAGCTACCTAGAATACACCTCCTCCCACCAACAGTCCTGCAAAAATTCCATCCCCGATTCGCAATTCCTCCGCCTCCGCTGCATCTGCTCCCAGGATGAGGCATTCCACTCCCGCACATCCCAGATGTCCAAGTTCTTCCAGGACCGCAACTTTCCCCCTGCAGTGGTCGAGAACGCCCTTGCCCGCGTCTCCCGCATTTCACGCAACACATCCCTCACACCCCGCCCCTGCCACAACCACCCCAAGAAGACCCCCCTCGTTCTCACACACCACCCCACAAACCTCTGGATACAACGCATCATCCTCCGACACTTCTGCCATCTACAAACCGACCCCACCACCCAAGACATTTTTCCATCCCCATCCTTGTCTGCCTTCCGGAGAGACCACTCTCTCTGTGACTCCCTTGTTCGCTCCACACTCCCCTCCAACCCCACCACACCCAGCACCTTCCCCTGCAACCGCAGGAAGTGCTACACTTGCCCCCACAACTCCTCTCTCACCTCCATCCCAGGCCCCAAGATGACTTTCCATATTAAGGAGAGGTTCACCTGCACATCTGCCAATGCGGTATACTGTATCCATTGTACGCAGTGTGGCTTCCTCTACATTGGGGAAACCAAGCGGAGGCTTGGGGACAGCTTTGCAGAACACCTCCGCTCGGTTCGCAACAAACAACTGCACCTCCCAGTCACGAACCATTTCAACTCCCCCTCCCATTCTTCAGACGACATGTCCATCATGGGCGTCCTGCAGTGCCACAATGATGCCACCCGAAGGTTGCAGGAACAGCAACTCATATTCCACTTGGGAACTCTGCAGCCCAATGGTATCAATGCGGACTTCACCAGCTTCAAAATCTCCCCTTCCCCTACTGCATCCCAAAACCAGCCCAGTTTGTCCCCTCCCCCCACTGCATCACACAACCAGCCCAGCTCATCCCCTCCCCCCACTGCATCCCAAAACCAGCCCAGCCTGTCTCTGCCTCCCTAACCTGTTCTTCCACATTTGGAGTACTGCGTACAGTTCTGGTCGCCACATTACCAAAAGGATGTGGATGCTTTGGAGAGGGTGCCGAGGAGGTTCACCAGGATGTTGCCTGGTATGGAGGGTGCTAGCTATGAAGAGAGTGTTAATAGATTAGGATTATTTTCATTAGAAAGACGGAGATTGAGGGGGGGACCTGATTGAGGTCTGCAAAATCATGAGGGGTATTGACAGGGTGGATAGCAAAAAGCTTTTTCCCAGAGTGGGGGACTCAATTATCAGGGGTCATGAGTTCAAAGTGAGAGGAGGAAAGTTTAAGGGAGATATGCGTGGAAAGTTCTTTCCACAGAGGGTGGTGGGTGCCTGGAACGCGTTGCCAGCAGAGGTGGTAGACACAGACACGTTAGCGTCTTTTAAGATATATTTGGACAGGTACATGGATGGGCAGGGAGCAAATGGACACAGACCGTTAGAAAATAGATGACAGGTTAGACAGGTGGATCTTGATCGGCGCAGGCTTGGAGGGCCGAAGGGCCTGTTCCTGTCCTGTAGGTTTCTTTGCTTCCTCTCACCCATCCCTTCCCCCCACCTCAAGCCACACCTCCATTTCCTACCTACTAACCTCATACCACCTCCTTGACCTGTCCGTCTTTCCTGGGCTGACCTATCCCCCCCCACCTCCCCACCTATACTCTCCTCCCCACCTATCTTCTTCTCTCTCCATCTTCGGTCCACCCGCCCCCCCCCCCCCCTCCCTATTTATTCCAGAACCCTCACCCCATTCCCCTCTCTGATGAAGGGTCTAGGCCCGAAACGTCAGCTTTTGTGCTCCTGAGATGCTGCTGGGCCTGCTGTGTTCATCCAGCTTCACACTTTGTTACATTGTATTTAGATAGTGCTTTTAACTTAATTAAATGTCCCATTTTGCTTCACTATTAGAACATAGAACATAGAACATAGAAAGGTACAGCACAGTACAGGCCCTTCGGCCCACGATGTTGTGCCGTGGAATATTCCTAATCCAAAAATAAAATAACCTAACCTACATTCCCCTCAATTCACTGCTGTCCATGTGCATGTCCAGCAGTCGCTTAAATGTCACTAATGACTCCGCTTCCACGACTACCACTGGTAAACTATTCTGTTGGGCGGTCATTTAGAACTTTTGGGCCTTGCTGCATATAATCTAAATTTTGAAACTCTTCTTTTCAGGGAAATAGGCAGGTTACATTAAAACAACAGTTAAAATTATAAGGGTTGCCATACAAGAATGTTTACTTGGATGAACGGTGCTGGAGGGTTGTACACCTACACACCAGCATTGATTGTGGCCTTTGGGAAATTGACATGACACACAAATTGCTTGATGTTAGTGGACACAAAAGTGCAGCTTTTGTGTATGCTTATTTTATAATCTACCAACTAAAAGTTGACAATGAAAGGAGATATTAGGGCAAATGATCATATGTTTTGCCGGCGGTCACTTTTAAAGAACATCATGAAGAAGGAAAGATTGGTAGAGGTGGGAGAGATTTGAAGAGGGAATTCTTGAACTTAGAGCCCAGGCATGGCCATCAGTGGTGTAGCAGGTAAAATTAAGCTGTGCAAGAGGCCAGAATTAGAGAGAACTTGGCGGTGGTGGGGATGGAGAGGGCTGCAGAGATGAGGATGAAAGAGGCCATGGAGGGATTTGAAAATGAAGGTGAGAATTCCAATATTAAAGTGTTGCTTAACTGAAAGCCAGTGTGGAGCAGTGATCCAGTAATGATGAGATAGATCACTCCCATCCATCATAAAGTTAACCCATACTCACACCACTCATCTCTTACAACCAGCAAAGACAGAGGGATGTAATCTGTCCTACTGAGACATTCACCATTCCTTATCCCCAACAAACAATGATAAAATCAGTCATTGGTTCACTGCGGTGTACCTAGCACCTCCTTCACTCCCTATCTTGCCTGATTCCTTTCCTTTCCAACATTGATAATATGATCAGTGGATTGACAGCAGGCCAGGTGGCTTATTTGTTTATTACAAGGTGGAATGAAGAAGGGATCTACATCAGGAAACTGGATCACTACAATCCACAATGCAGCACAACACAGAATGAGGCCATTCAGCCCAATCAACCTACACAAATGTAAGATAGTTGGAAGACAAATTGATTCACATTTCTCATGGATCTAGACCCATAATGTCATTTCTGGGTTAGAAGGGGGTCATTTGGCCCATTGAATTCATACTAGCTCCCAGCAATCCAGTCAGTCCCACTCAACTCTTGTGTGATCCCCATAGCCATGCAAGTTCATTCCCTTCAAGTTCCATCTAATCTCCTCTGCAATCATTGATCATTTCCATTGCCATCACCATTGTTGGAAGTAGGTTCCAGTCATTATCACTTGCTTTGAAAATGTTTTACCTCACATTGTGCCCAAAATCTTCAATCCCTGTCTTTGTGTTCCATCAACTAATGGGAAAAGTTTTTCCTTGTCCACCTTCTCTCATCCTGTCCTAACCTTGCATACCTCTGTCAAGGGCCATCGGCCTCCTACAGTTGAAGGAAAACAACACCAAGTTTGTCCATCCCAACCTTACCTCTAATTCCCCCACCAACTCTAATGCTTAAATCATCCCAGCAAACTTCCTCTACACCCTGTCAGCGAATGTCACTTCCTTCCTAAAGTGTAGTGACCAGAAGTGAATGTAGCAATCTAATTAGGGCCTAACAAGATCTTTGTGAAGGTTTGGTGTAAATAACTTGGCTTATGCACAGTAGCTCTATGTTATGAAGCCCAAGATCCCATTTGCCTTTGTGACCACCCCCTCAATCTGTCCAGCTTCCTTCAAAGATGAATGTACATGCATCCTTGAGATTGGAGTCTTAAGCAAACTTGGCTTTTTTTTTGGTAGTGTTTCAGAATCCAGGCTTTATATGTATAATAGAAACAGTGGAGGCCCATATTGCCTGCTTTGATCCTTGTCAGGAGGGGTCTTGTGCCCTGGCCCTGTGTCCTTTGCTGGTAGAGACCTTTTTAAAATCTCAGACATTTCTTGGCTCCTCTGGCAACATCAGTTATTTATACTGCAGCACTGCTGCAGTTACCACTGATCTCAGTGACAGGCTGTCATATAAATGACCCATCTGTGGCTCATTTTTCCAATAGCAGCTCAGCTGGTGACTATCAGAATTTGCCTGCTGTCACAGAGAATGTGTGTGCGAGCGCTGCAACAGTAAATGAAAAAATGGTTCACATTAAACTTAAAAATGGAGGAGAGCAAAACTTGGCACATGACCACGAGAGGAAAACCCCTTTGTCCCAAGCAAGCAGCACTGGGAGAATTTGGTGAGACACCGGTGTGAATCAAATCAAGGTCAGTCATTTGGAGTTTGTGCCAAAGCAGCACTACCACTGAACCAATGGTTCCAGAAGGGACACCTTTCAAAACCTTCTCATGGCAACTTTTGGTTGCACTGCTAAACTCAGGCCTCACCTGGCACCTCAGCTGGTGATAAAGGATTGTACAGTGCCATTTCAATGCAGAACAAAGATGACCTCTCCTGTATCCTGGCCAATGTCTTCCCCTCAATCCTCATTAGCAGATTACCTGGTTATTATCTGCTAACTGACCAAGGGAGTTTGGTGACTGTTTCCAGCATTACAATAGTGACTGTACTTATTGGCGGCAAAGAGCTTAGGAAAGCTTGAGCCTGTGGACAAATCTTCTCTCCTTTAACCAGGGCGCACCAGAAATGAAGTAAAGAACTGCTGATGCTGGATATCTGAAACGAAAACAGAAATTGCTGCAGAAACTCAGCAGCCCTGGCAGCATTTGTAGGGAGAAAGCAGAGTTAATGTTCCAACTCCAATGACTTTTCTTTAGAACAGTTCTCATTTCTTTCCCTATAGCATTCTGTATTCAGGTGTAGTTTCCTCTATATTCAGGGATTCAGCAATGATAATGTCATTGAATGACAGGGGACAATGGTTAGGCATAGTCAATGCCTACATTTGTGCGGCGCAAATGTTACTTGCTGTTCATCACTCAAGCTTGGATATTGACCTGGTTTTTCTGCATTTGGACATGCACTTTTTCAGTATCTGAGGAGTCATAAATGGTGTTGAATAGATCCAAAAAAGGGTCACTGGATTTGAAATATTAACTCTGTTTCTCTCTCTGTGGATGCTGCCAAAGCTGCTGAGTTTCAGCAGTAATTTCTGTTTTTATTTCCGATTTCCAGCATCTGCAGTTCTTTGCTTCATTTCTTGTGCACCCTAGTCAAAAGGGAGAATATTTGTACTCAGGCTCTGACTTCCCAAAGCTCTTTAGCACCAATAAGTGTAGTCACTGTCAGCAGTCAAGGTCAGAATTCTCACAACACCAGGTTATAGTCCAACAGGTTTGTTAGAAATCGCAAGTTTTCAGAATGTAGCCCCCTCATTACGTGAAGGGAAGAGAAGCACACAGGCACAGAACTTATACGCAGAGAGATCAATGGGTAAGGCAGAGAGATCAAAAGACTATACAAATGGTGTGAGTGGAGTGTCCGTACGCTGAATAATAAGTTCCACACGGTGTGAATAAAGTGTCAGCAGCTGAACAGTAAGTGAAGGTGATGACCTATAATCCAATTAATTGAGGCAGAGTGATAATTACACAAAATTAAAATAACATGGTGCTGGAGACAAACCAAATGGCTGGAATAACATCATAAATATAAGAGTCACATGCCAAAGTAACAAGTAATCCAAAACTGTACAAACTAATTAAAGTGGAGAGATCATAACAAGTTATCAAGGCAATGGTGTCAAAACAGTAAGGAAGATTTGACAAATACAGGACGGTCTAGTGGGGTTACATGTAACATAACATGAACCCAAGATCATAATTGAGGCCATCTTCATGGGTATGGAACTTGGCTATCACTTTCTGCTCGGTGATTCTACGTTGTTATGTATCTCGAAAGCTGTCTTGGAGGACGCATACCTGAAGATCAGAGGCTGAATGTCCTTGACTGTGGAAGTGCTCCCTGACTGGGAGGGAATTACTGTCTGGTGATTGGTGCACAGTGTCCATTCATCCATTGTTGTGGCATCCGCACAGCCTTGCCAATATGCCATTCTTACAGGCATCCTTCCCTTTTTATTGACGAGATAATGATGTTGCTGGCCAGGCAGCAGTTATTGCCCATCCCTAATTGCCCACACGGCAGTTAAGAGTCAACCACATTGCTGTGGGTCTGGAGTCTCATGTAGGCCAGACCAGGTAAAGATGGGAGTTTCCTTCCCGAAAGAGCATTTGTGAACCAGATGGGTTTTTCCTGACAATTGACAATGATTCGTGGTCATCATTAGACGCTTAATTCCAGATTTTTATCAAATTTAAATTCCACCATCTACCATGGTGGGATTCGATCCCAAGACCACTGAACATTACCTGGGTGCCTGGATTAATAGCCCGTCAATAATACCGCTAGGCCATTGCCTCCTACTTCCCTGCAGTGTGTGAGGTAGACAACATTGGCTGAGTCACATGAGTATCTGCCGTGTACTTGGTGGGTGGTGATCCCAGGTGTAATGGTAATATTCGTGCTTTGCAGCAGACACAGAGGAATTCACAGGCAAATGACGCTGTAGGAATCCTTCCGCAAGTCCCACGACATTAGCAGCGAGCCTGATGAGACAACCCACAAACCAGAACAGACAATGCAGCGACCAAAGAAGAAAGAGTCAAATTGGAAGGCTGCTGCCCTAGGCTCGACTGAATGCCAGATGCATCAGCTGTGCTCACAACTTAGCACAGAACGTCACCCAAGCACGATGCAACACCATCCCAGCTCTCAAAACCAATTGTAACATCGTCACCAAACCAGCAAACAAAGGAGGAGCCTTACAGAATAGAACAGACTACTCTAAAGAAGTGTACCAACAGCTGAACAACCAGGAACACGACACAAAACTACCTGTCGATACAACCAAAGAACACACCCATCAACTCAACAACCTTTGATCCAGATCTTCAGAGTTCCCTATGCACTCTCATCCTGTGTACTTCTCGCACAGGAGACATCTACAGCCTTCCGAAGATGCACAAAGCCAACACACCTGCACGTCCCATTATATCAGGCATTTGGACCCTGTGTGAGAACTTCCCTGGATGTGTCAAGAGCATCTTGAAACCCAATATACAAGAAACCCTCAGCTTCTGTCATGACACTACAGATTCTTACAGAAACTCAGCACCCACAGACCAGTTGAACCAGGAACAATATTCATCACAATGGACATTTCAGCAATCTACGCCAGCTTCCCCCATGATGACGGTTTCACTACGACTGTAGTCAACACCAACATCTGCCAATTTCCAGAAGCCATCCTGCAACTCATCCACTTCATCCTCGACCACAACTTCTTTACCTTCAACAACCAGCTCTTCATCCAGACACACAAACACCCATGGGGACCAAATTTGCATCCCAATAAGCCAACATTTTCATGCACAAGTTCATAGCTTGTCATGATCTCTCTATCTTAATTAGTTTGTATAGTTTTGAATTACTTGTCACTTTAGCTAGACTTGACATCTTATACTTATCATGTCATTTGAGCCATTTGGTTTGTCTCCAGCATCACTTTATTTTTAATTTTTTGTAATTATCTCTCCGCCTCAATTAATCAGATTATAGGTCATTCCTTCACTTGCTATTAACTGTTAACACTTCACTCACACTGTCTGACACTTTTGATTAACAGCAGAGACTTATTATTTGACACTCCACTCCACTTGTAATGATCCTTTGACCTCTCTGCCCATTGATCCCTTTGCCTATAAATTCTGCTCCTGTGTGCTTTTCTTCATTTCACCTGACAAAGGAGCAGTGCTCCAAAAGTTTGCGATTTCAAATAAACCAGTTGGACTATAATCTGGTGTCGTGTGACTTCTGACCTTGGGCACCCCAGTCTAACATTAGAACCCTCACATCATTACTGGTAGGAGCGGTACTGTGGAGTCATGCAGGATCACATTTTTAAAATTCGTTTGTAGGATGTAGGCGTCACTGCCTGGCCAGTATTTTTTACCCACATAGTTCCAAGTCAGAACAGTTAGTGACTTGGAGAAGAACCTGCTGGTGGAGGTGTTCCCAAGCATCTGCTGCCCTTTCCCTTCCAGATGGTAGAGATTCTGGGCTTGGGAGGTGAGGTTGAAAGAATTGTTTAATTACTGCATTGCATTTTGTAGATGATACATACTGCTGCCACCACATTTCAGTGGTGCAGAGAGGAGTTAAGGTGGTGGATGGGTGCCAATCAAATGGTCAGCTTCATCATAGAGTCATACAACACAGAAATAGACCCTTCACTCCAACCAATCCATGCCGAACATAATCCCAAACTAAACTAATCCCACTGGCCTGCTCCTGGCTCAGATCCCTCCAAACCTTCCCTATTCATGTACTTACCTAAAAGTCTTTTAAACATTGTAATTGTGTCCATATCCACCACTTCTTCAGGAAGTTCATTCCACAAGTGAACCATCTTCTGTACAGAAAATTCGCCCCTCATCTCTTTTTTAAATCTCTCCTCTCACCTTAAAAATGTGTCCCCAGTCTTGAAATCCCCATCTTAGGGTGAAGACAAGTGCCATTAACTTGGCCTGCTGTGTTCATCCAGCTCTACACCTTGTTATCTCAGATTCTCCAGCACCTGCAGTTCCTACTATTTCAGTACCATTGACTCTAAGTATAACTCTTATTATTTTATAAACATGTCCTGGACATTGTCAGGTTTGTTGCGTACCGTGGATACAGCATGCATCCAGACAAGTGGTGAGTAATCCATCACACTCCTCACCTCTACCTCATAGATGGTGGACAGCCTTTGGGAAATCAGGAGGTGAATTACACACTGAAGAATTCCCAGCCTCTCACCTATCATAACCACAGTGTCTACATGGCCAAACCAAATAAGTTTCTGGCTAACATATTTTAAAAACCCCCAGAAGCTGATGAATGCCATTGCAGATGGTTCAGCTCTCTCCTGTTGGAAAAGTCATCACCTAAAGTCCTGTGATAATGGGAACTGCAGATGCTGGAGAATCCAAGATAATAAAGTGTGAGGCTGGATGAACACAGCAGGCCAAGCAGCATCTCAGGAGCACAAAAGCTGACGTTTCGGGCCTAGACACTTCATCAGAGAGGGGGATGGGGTGAATTCTGGAATAAATAGGGAGAGAGGGGGAGGCGAACCGAAGATGGAGAGAAAAGAAGATAGGTGGGGAGGAGACTATAGGTGGGGAGGTAGGGAGGGGATAGGTCAGTCCAGGGAAGATGGACAGGTCAAGGAGGTGGGATGAGGTTAGTAGGTAGGAAATGGAGGTGCGGCTTGGGGTGGGAGGAAGGGATGCGTGAGAGGAAGAACAGGTTAGGGAGGCAGAGACAGGCTGGGCTGGTTTTGGGATGTATTGGGGGGAGGGGAAGAGCTGGGCTGGTTGTGTGGTGCAGTGGGGGGAGGGGACAAACTGGGCTGGTTTTGGGATGCGGTAGGGGGAAGGGGGGATTTTGAAGCTGGTGAAGTTCACATTGATACCATTGGGTTCCCAAGTGGAATATGAGTTGCTGATCTTGCAACCTTCGGGTGGCATCATAGTGGCACTGCAGGAGGCCCATGATGGACATGTCATCTAAAGAATGGGAGGGGGAGTTGAAATGGTTCGCGACTGTGAGGTGCAGTGGTTTATTGCGAACCGAGCGGAGGTGTTCTGCAAAGCGGTCCCCAAGCCTCCGCTTGGTTTCCCCAATGTACAGGAAGCCACGCCGGGTACAATGGATGCAGTATACCACATTGGCAGATGTGCAGGTGAACCTCTGCTTAATGTGGAATGTCATCTTGGGGCCTGGGATAGGGGTGAGGGAGGAGGTGTGGGGACAAGTGTAGCATTTCCTGCGGTTGCAGGGGAAGGTGCTGGGTGTGGTGGGGTTGGAGGGGAGTGTGGAGCGAACAAGGGAGTCATGGAGAGAGTGGTCTCTCCGGAAGGCAGACAAGGGTGGGGATGGAAAACTGTCTTGTGTGGTGGGGTCGGATTGTAGATGGCGGAAGTGTCGGAGGATGATGCGTTGTATCCGGAGGTTGGTAGGGTGGTGTGTGAGAACGAGGGGGATCCTCTTTGGGCGGTTGTGGCGGGGGCGGGGTGTGAGGGATGTGTTGTGGGAAATACGGGAGACGCGGTCAAGGGCGTTCTCGACCACTGTGGGGGGAAAGTTGAGATGGAGACAGAGAGGTCCAGGAAGGTGAGGGATGTGTTGGAGATGGCCCAGGTGAACTGAAGGTTGGGGTGGAAGGTGTTGGTGAAGTGGACGAACTGTTCGAGCTCCTCTGGGCAGCAAGAGGCGGCGCCGATACAGTCATCAATGTAACGGAGGAAGAGGTGGGGTTTGGGGCCTGTATAGGTGTGGAAGAGGGACTGTTCCACGTAACCTACAAAGAGGCAGGCATAGCTGGGGCCCATGCAGGTGCCCATGGCCACCCCCTTAGTCTGTAGGAAGTGGGAGGAATGGAAAGAGTAGTTGTTGAGGGTGAGGACGAGTTCGGCTAGGCGAAAGTCCTGTGAATGCTACATGCTACTTATCAGCCCAAGCTTAAATGTTGCCCAGTTCCGTCGCAAGTGAGCATAGACTGCTTCAGTGTTAAAGGAGTTAAAAATAGTACCAAACATTGTGCAACTGAAAATGACAGGATCTTGGAGGTTATATTGAGGAACTCCAGCTGTGAAGTACTAGGGAATTCAACAAACACAAACTTAGCAAAAGATCATTTTTTCCCGCTTCCCATTGATGTCAGTTTCGCATTTTCTGATGTCACTTTGGATCAAATTACGTGCAGCCATTCTCACCTCACTTCTGGAATTCAATGCCCTTGTCCATATTTGGGCCAAAACTGTAATAAGATCTGGTTCTGAGTGGTCCTGGTGTAACCCAGGCTTCAGTGAACAGACTATTGATGAGTAATTACCATTTAATTGAATCATAGAGTCATTGCATCCCTACAGTGTGGAAACAGGCCCTTCAGCTCAACACATCCACACCAACCCTCAGAACATCCCACCCAAACCTATCCTGCTATAACCCACCTAATCTACACATCCCTGAACTCTATGGGCAATTTAGCACAGCCAATCCACCTCATCTACACATCTTTGGACTGTGGGAGGAAACCAGTGCACCTGGAAGAAACCCACACAAACACGGGGAGAATGTGCAAACTCCACACAGACAGTCACCCGAGGGTGGAATTGAACCCGGGTCCCTGGTGCTGTGAGACAGCAGCGATAACCCATTCTCAATGACATCTTCCATCACAGCTAATCAAGAGTAGATTGATGGGTGATAATTGACCAGATTAAATTTTTCCATCTTTTTGTGAGCAGGGCATTTCAGAGCATGTTTCTACATTGATGGGTAGATGTCAGTATAATAGTTATGAAGGAACAGCTTGGCCAGAGATTCAAATAGATCTGCAATTCAGAACCATAGTGCTGCTTCTTGGCTGTGTTCAGGTCTCATAGCCTTTGCTGAATCCAACGCCTTCAATGTTTCTTGGAGTGAATCGAATAGGATGAAGACTGTGATACTGTGATTGGAGCTGAATCAGTCACTCAGCACTTCTGGCTGGAGATGGTCATAACTGCCATTGCTGAAATTTGCATAAGAATCACCAACTGTGCCCAAAGTAGCATTTTGTTCTTGTACTTAGGGCTGCACAGCCCATATAGTAAGTATAATGGGCAGGTATGTACTAAAGTATGAACATTTACAGAACAAGCGCAGAATTAGGCTAAATGTCACCTTAAGCCTGCTCCCTCACTCTTTTCTTTATAACCAGAAGTGCTCTCACACCCAACCAAATATAGTTATCCACCACCAAATCACCTGTGGCAAATTTCACCTATGAGGCAAGGAAATCAACCCCAAGTCCTCCAATATCTCCTCGCAGCTACAATTCTCCAGCCTTGGCAACATTTCGTTAAATCTTCTCCACACTCTCTTCAGAACAATTATGTCCTTCCTGTAATGTGGTGACCAGAACTATTCACAATACTCCAGTTGTGGCCTCACCAGTGTCTTATGCAGTTTCATACCCTATTTTTGTATTCTGTACCTCTGCCAAAGAGGAGAGCATTCCATTTGTCCTCTTTACAACCTTACTTACCTGTATTCCTATCATCAAGGACCTATGTATTTGCATGCCAAAATCTCTCACTTTATCTACCCAGTATATTCCCATTTATTGTGCATTCCATTTTACTGTTGACCTCCCTAAATGCATTACCTCACACTTAACACTCCATTTGCCATTTTCCTCTCCACTCCACCAAACCACATCATTTTAGAGCTTACGGCTGTCCTCTACACCATCCACTACAACGCCACTTGCAAATTTTCCAAGTGCACACCTTTCAAGTCCAAATCGTCAATGCATAAAACAAACAGCAGGGCTCCCAACACCAAATCCTGTGGAACACCACTTCAAACAGCTATCCATTCACAAGAGCAGCCACCGACCATGACCTTTTGTTTCCGGTTACACCAACGTTGGATCCAAATCAACACATTACCCTCCATCCCATGGGCTTTTACTTCTTTGATCAGTCTGCCATGTGGGACCTTGCTAAATGCCTTACTAAAATCCATTTAAACAACATCGACTGCATTACCCTCATCAATCCTCCTTTTCACTTCCTCAAAAACTTCAAACAATTTTGTACAGCATGACCTGCCTTTAGCAAAGCCATCCTGACTATCCCTGACTAGTCCATGCCTTTCCAACTGACAATTTATTCAACATTTCAGGCTTGATTCTAACAATTTTCCCACCACCCAGGTAAGACTAACTGGCTATTATTGTTCGGCAATGTTTTTGTACTCAAACAACGGAATCACATTTGCATTCCTCTTGGCCTCCTGCACCTCAACTATGTCTAATGAAGTCTGTAAAATAACTCTCAAAGCATTTGCTATTTCCTCCCTCTTCTCCTTCAACATTCAAGGGAATAGTCCTGGTAACTTCCTCTTTCATTATGCTCACTTGAGGGGTGTCATAATTGAGGTATACAAAATTGTGAGGGCTAGAGATAGAGTAGACCTGATTTTCTTGGTAGAGATTTCAAAAACCAGGGTGAAATAACTCCACAGAGGCCGGTATTCTGTCAACCAAGTCAACCTTTACTTATAGGCGTACAGCACATGAAACTGATCTAGCTCCCTCAGAGTCACCTCACAGAGTGAACAAAATCTCTGCCCCTTCTATTTATATCTGTCAGCCAGGTCTCACTGAATGGACCAGATTAACAGCCCCAATTGGGGAACTCGTATTCTATGAGGTCCTTTATTACAATCACTACACGGGGTTATAGATTCAATCTAAGTGGCAGAAGGATTAAAGGGGTCGTGAGGAAAAACATTTTGATGCAGAGGGTGGTGGGTGTCTGGAATTTACAGCTTGACTTGGTGGTGGAAGCAGAGACTCTTTTTAAAAGCATTTGGATCTGTACCTTAAGTGTTGTAAGCTGCAGAGCTACGGAATGACGGGATAGAAAGGACATCTGAGTGTCTTTGTTTTGGCATGGACAAGATGGACTGGATAGCCCCCTCTATGCTGTAAAATTTCGATCGTTCAGTTGTAACCAGCACCAGTAAATTACCCATGTTTCCAACTGTTGGCTTTACATGCAGAACCCATTAAGGGCAATGCAACAGCACCAAGGAGGGGGCTAAATCAAAATGGCATCGGAGGCGGAGAGAAGGAATTACCCCTGTAGTTCCTACCACTGTCTAAAGGCATCAAGAGTGTTGGTGTGCACCATGTGCTCCCTTTCAAACACCTGGGCAGAACATAGCCAAGGAAAAGGAGCCGGCAATTGGTAACTCTGACCTCCTCCACTGTCCCCTCATTCAATAAGATAGTTGCACATCACCTCCCGATCCTCCCTATTCTGATCATAGTGTAAGGACTTACATATAAAAGTATAAAAATGATACAGTTGATTGTGAAACTAGGATCTTGAATCTGAACAGAGTTATGAGGGGCAATTTGGAATATCATTGAGGTTACTCAGCTCAGCTCCAGGACATCTCTGCAGGAGTTCCTCAGGGCAGTGTCCCGGGCCAACCGTCTTCAGCTGCTTCATCAATGACCTTCCCTCCATTATAAGGTCAGAAGTGGCGATGTTCACTGATGACTGCGCATTGTCAGATAAATTACACAAAGAATTGTGGATGATGGAGATCTGAAACAAACAAAAGCAGAAATTGCTGAAGGAACTCAGCAGGTCTGGCAACATCTGTAGAGAAAAAACAGAGTTAACATTTTGAGTCTGGGGCTCCTTCATCAAAACTGCTCAACAACATCAATAACTTCTCATTTGCTGAAACAGTCCATGTCCAAATGCAGAAAGACATGGATAGCATATGGGTTGACAAGTGGCAAGTAACATTCAAAACCTCCACAAGTGCAGGAAATGATAATCCCTAACAAGAGAGAATCTAACCATTGTCCCTTGACCTTGATGTTCAATGGCATTACCATTGCTGAATCTCCCACTATCATTATACTGAAGGTTAACATTGACTAGAAACAGAACTGGACGAGCCACGTAAATGCAGTGTTTACAACAGCAGGTCAGAGATTAACAATTCTGCATTGAGTAATTCACCTCCTGACTCTCCAAAATGTCCACTACCTGCAAAGCACAAGTCAGGAGTATCATATTCCCACTTGAATGGATGGGCACGGCTCCAACAACACTCAAGAAGCATGACACCATCCAGCCTGCTTGATTGGTACCACGTTTTCCACCTTCGATACGCACTCCCTTCACCACTGAGGCAGCAGTGTACTTCATCAACAAGACATACTGTACTAACTCACTAAAGGTCTTTTGACAGCACCTCCCAAGCCAATGGCCTCTGCCACTTAGAAGGACAAGGGCAGCAGATATATGGGTACATCTCTGCAACCACTTCCTCTAACACTTCCTCTAAGACGCTGCACCTCTTGGTTATTTGCTGCCATTTCATTCCACTAGCAGCATATAACAATGAAAGCTACATAACCTATTTAGATATTCCTTGGTAATTTCCTCTCACTCCATTTCATCAAATCCTGATCATCATTGACTGTTTGTTAAAACCCTCCCAGTCCTTAACTAACAATTCTTTTTGACTACATTGTTTACGTTCCTTTTTAAAATCTAGTATCACCATTAGTTGTATCAAATGTGCTTGTTTAAGCCCTGTGGGGAAAGTATGAACAGTGACCAGGGGTAATACTGGGTGAGTGTGTGAAGGTGGTCTGTACTTGAAGAATGAGCATTTAACAGCAGGCAGATAACTGATACTTTGTGTAATAGACTCTAGATTCAGAAATGATTGTTCCTGTGACGATTTTTAAACCTTCACTCAGAGTGGAGTGATGGTGCATGTGTGGAATACTGAATCAAAAGAGAAGTCAGGAATAACACGGGGAATAAATAAGAAAGAAGCAGGGAGGATGTTTCCGTTTGCGGGTGAAATTAGAACTAGGAGGGCACAGTGCTAAAATAAGGGGGATCGGATTTAGGACTAAGTTGAGGAGGAACTTCTTCACCTGTAGCATTGTGAATCTGTGGAATTTCCTGCCCAGTGAAGAAGTTGAGGCCACCTTGTTGATTGTTTTTAAGGCAAAGATAGACTTTTGAACAATAGAAGATAGGGTGGCATGGTGGTTAGCGCTGCTGCTTCACAGTACCAGGGAGCTGGGTTCAATTCTACCTTTGGGTGACTTTCTGTGCGGAGCTTGTGTGTTGTCCCTGTGACCGCTTGGGTTTCCTCCCACAATCCAAAGGTTTGCAAGGCTGTGCTAAATTGCCTGTTGTGTTCAGGGATGTGTAGGTTAGGTGGGTGTGGGTGGGATGCTTTGAGGTTTGATGTGGACTTGTTGGGCCAAAGGGCCTGCTTCCACACTGTAGGGATTCTATGATTCCAGGATAAGGGTTATGGTGAGCAGGCATATAAGTGGAGCTGAGTTCTACAAAAAAAAAGCTATGATTCAAAAAATGATCTTCATGAATGGCAAAGAAGGCTTGCAGGGCCTTATGCTGTTTTGGCGCATCTCTGGAGTAGCTGGGATTTGAACACAAGCCTCCTGGCCCAGAGATATGGACACTACAATTGTGCCACAAATGTCTTAAATCAAATTCAGATACCACCATGTGCTGTGGCAGTATCTGAACCCAAGTCCCAGGGACATTAGAAACAAAAGCATAAATTATTGGAGAAACTCAGCAAGTCTGGCAATAGATGTGGAGAGGGAAACCGCGAACCTTCTTCAGAACCACAATCGCTGTTTTAGTTTCACTTTTCCAGCATTTGTAGTTCTTCGTTTTATCCCAAGAACATTACCTAGGTCTCTGGATTATATTATGTCCAGCAATCATAACACGACTCAGCATGTCCTCCAACCCCCAAAACACGTGGAAATCATTTGTCAGCTTGTCCAGCAGTGTCTGAAGGGCTGTTGTGGGGCAGCTGGTAGCGCCCGTCCCTGTGAATTAGGAGGTCCAGGTTCAAGTCTCACATGCTCCCGATATGTTTCCTAACATCCCTGAACAGGTTGTTTAGCAAATATCTACATTCGGGCTAATAAAATGTGAGGCTGGATGAACACAGCAGGCCAAGCAGCATCTCAGGAGCACAAAAGCTGACGTTTTGGGCCTAGACCGTTCATCAGAGAGGGGGATGGGGAGAGGGAACTGGAATAAGTAGGGAGAGAGGGGGATTCGGGCCGAAGATGGAGAGTAAAGAAGATAGGTGGAGAGAGTATAGGTGGGGAGGTAGGGAGGGGATAGGTCAGTCCAGGGAAGACGGACAGGTCAAGGAGGTGGGATGAGGTTAGTAGGTGGATGGGGGTGCGGCTTGGGGTGGGAGGAAGGGATGGGTGAGAGGAAGAACCGGTTAGGGAGGCAGAGACAGGTTGGACTGGTTTTGGGATGCAGTGGGTGGGGGGGAAGAGCTGGGCTGGTTGTGTGGTGCAGTGGGGGGAGGGGACGAACTGGGCTGGTTTAGGGATGCAGTAGGGGAAGGGGAGATTTTGAAACTGGTGAAGTCCACATTGATACCATATGGCTGCAGGGTTCCCAGGCGGAATATGAGTTGCTGTTCCTGCAACCTTCGGGTGGCATCATTGTGGCAGTGCAGGAGGCCCATGATGGACATGTCATCTAGAGAATGGGAGGGGGAGTGGAAATGGTTTGTGACTGGGAGGTGCAGTTGTTTGTTGCGAACTGAGCGGAGGTGTTCTGCAAAGCGGTCCCCAAGCCTCCGCTTGGTTTCCCGAATGTAGAGGAAGCCGCACCGGATACAGTGGATGCAGTATACCACATTGGCAGACTGCTTAATGTGGAATGTCATCTTGGGGCCTGGGATAGGGGTGAGGGAGGAGGTGTGGGGACAAGTGTAGGATTTCCTGCGGTTGCAGGGGAAGGTGCTGGGTGTGGTGGGGTTGGAGGGCAGTGTGGAGCGAACAAGGGAGTCACGGAGAGAGTGGTCTCTCCGGAAAGCAGACAGGGGTGGGGATGGAAAAATGTCTTGGGTGGTGGGGTCGGATTGTAAATGGCGGAAGTGTCGGAGGATGATGCGTTGTATCCGGAGGTTTGTGGGGTGGTGTGTGAGAACGAGGGGGATCCTCTTTGGGCAGTTGTGGCGGGGGCGGGGTGTGAGGGATGTGTTGCGGGAAATACGGGAGACGCGGTCAAGGGCGTTCTCGATCACTGTGGGGGAAAGTTGCGGTCCTTAAAGAACTTGGACATCTGGGATGTGCGGGAGTGGAATGTCTTATCGTGGGAGCAGATGCGGCGGAGGCGGAGGAATTGAGAATAGGGGATGGAATTTTTGCAGGTGGGTCGGTGGGAGGAGGTGTATTCTAGGTAGCTGTGGGAGTCGGTGGGCTTGAAATGGACATCAGTTACAAGCTGGTTGCCTGAGATGGAGACTGAGAGGTCCAGGAAGGTGAGGGATGTGCTGGAGATGGCCCAGGTGAACTGAAGTTTGGGGTGGAAGGTGTTGGTGAAGTGGATGAACTGTTCGAGCTCCTCTGGGGAGCAAGAGGCGGTGCCGATACAGTCATCAATGTACCGGAGGAAGAGGTGGGGTTTGGGGCCCGTGTAGGTGCGGAAGAGGGACTGTTCCACGTAACCTACAAAGAGGCAGGCATAGCTGGGGCCCATGCGGGTGCCCATGGCCACCCCCTTAGTCTGTAGGAAGTGGGAGGAGTCAAAAGAGAAGTTGTTGAGTGTGAGGACGAGTTCAGCTAGGCGGATGAGAGTGTCGGTGGAGGGGGACTGGTCGGGCCTGCGGGACAGGAAGAAGCGGAGGGCCTTGAGGCCATCTCCAGGCGGAATGCAGGTGTACAGGGACTGGACATCCATGGTCAATATGAGGTGTTAGGGGCCAGGGAATTGGAAGTCCTGGAGGAGGTGGAGGGTGTGGGTGGTGTCACGGACGTAGGTGGGGAGTTCCTGGACCAAAGGGGAGAAAATGGAGTCCAGATAGGTGGAGATGTGTTCGGTGGGGCAGGAGCAGGCTGAGATGATGGGTCGACCAGGGCAGGCAGGTTTGTGGATTTTGGGAAGGAGATAGAAACGGGCCGTGCGGGGTTGGGGAACAATGAGGTTGGAGGCTGTGGGTGGGAGGTCCCCTGAGGTGATGAGGTCGTGAATGGTGTTGGAGATGATGGTTTGGTGCTCGGGTGTGGGGTCATGATCGAGGAGGCGGTAGGAGGTCGTGTCGGAGAGTTGGCATCTGGCCTCGGCGATGTAGAGGTCAGTGCGCCATACTACCACCGCGCCACCCTTGTCTGCGGGTTTGATGGTGAGGTTGGGGTTGGAGCGGAGGGAGCGGAGGGCTGCCCGTTCTGCGGGGGAGAGGTTGGAGTGGGTGAGAGGGGTGGAGAGGTTGAGGCGGTTAATGTCTCGACGGCAGTTGGAGATGAAGAGGTCGAGGGAGGGTAGGAGGCCTGGGGGTAGTGTCCAGGAGGAGACTACATTCGGGCTCCTGGTTGCAGCGTGGGAATGTCCCTGCCTCTGGCTCCCATCTGCGTTATAACAATTCTACACAGGTTGATCAGGAAACTGTCTGGAGCAGGATCCGAACCTGGTGCCTGGAACGGGGTGTCTTGTGACTTTGTGGTAGTGGCCCTACCTCTGGGCTGGGAGGTACGCCTGTTGTGTAGTGACATCACTGAACAGGTTGACCACGAAGCTGGTGGCGACAGCGGGTCCCTGGAGCGGTGCGGTGCAGCTTGCAGCTCCTGCGCCGCGGCAGCAGGGGGCGGTGTTGAGCCGCCCTGGCTGGCTCAGTGCTGGAGGCTGGGGCTCTGACGCTGCGGCTCCTACCGGGCGGAGCTCCTGCCAGTGATAAAGAGCGAGGGTTCGGTGCTGGGCTCCTCTCAGTCACTCTCCGCCTCCGTCACACCTACACTTTCTGCAATTTATTTGATTTTGTGGCGGGTGGGGGTGAGAGTGATTTTTTTTATTTTGTGCGTTTTCTATCCTTTTTGTTGTTTGGGGGGTGGGTGGGTTGGGGTTTTGGGGGGGGGGGGGGGGGGGTGGTGGGTGCGATTGCAATAAAATGGCCGATGCAGAGGGAGACGGTGGAGAGACAGTCAATCGGTTCGCTCGCCAGGGAGCCCTGCGACAGAAGAACGTGTGTGAGGTGAAGGATCACAAGTTCACCGCCCGCTTCTTCAAACAGCCGACCTTCTGCAGCCACTGCACTGACTTCATCTGGTGAGTGAGTGAGAGAGGGAGTGAAGGGGAGAGAGAGAGAGGGGATTTACCCCCTCCCCTCCACACTGCCTTGCACAAACTCCAGTGCCATCCCCACCCTGCCCCAAAACATCAGGACAATCAAAACTTATCCCCAAACTCTCCCTGTGCAAACTTTCTCTCTCTCTCTGTCTCTCCTGATCAGATTGCTGAACTGCTTTTGCTGTCTCTCACTCTCATCCCCTCCCACTTTTGAGCTTTGCGCTGTGCTGTTTCCGAATTCCCTTTTTTCTCTCTCTTCCCCCCCCCCCCCCCCGCCCCCGTCCTCTCTTTAAATTGTTCTCTCTGGTTTCCTGATCCTCCTATTTTGTTTCATAATTCTTGTGACGTCTCGTTCTGTTTGTATTTCCTGATGTTCCTCCTGTTTTCTTGATCCCAGTGTGGGTTTTATTATTTTTGCCCCTCTCCCTCTAACGCCCGTGTTCTCTGTTTTGTTGCAGGGGCTTCGGGAAACAAGGATTCCAGTGTCAAGGTATTGGAAAGTGAATGTGTCTGTGGCTGGAGCGGGAGCTGTTTGATTTCCTCTGAGTCTGGGTTCCTGCGCCTGAACGATATATATATATATTTTTTAAAAAAAAGTTGTCAGTGATAACCAGAGAGAAAGAGCGAGCAAAAAAAACATACGAGAAGCGGAATGCTATCATTTGAAATGAACAAGTGCGAGTAGTGATCCCTTAGGCTGGGACCTGGCCTGGAATGTGTCCAGTGACGAGTTCGCCACTTAGTTTCAGTTTGAAAATGATGCCGAAATTCTCTCTTTCCCGCTCTGGCGACGTGGCGAGAATGAGGAAGTCCCAACTTCATGGCTTTACAGTAAAAGCTCTTTCCCCGCTGTGGCTGCTCATTGTTGGTTGGGTTAGTGTGTGACAGCTGGGTCCACTGCCAGTCACTGGTTCAACATTTGCATTTGCTCCTTATCCTGAGAGGTTTTTGGAGTGAGTGTGGACTGTCAGTTTACCCACTGCCTCACCGATACACGCGTTTCTCTATAGTTCTCCTGACTTCACTATGCGACCGAGTAAGGTTTACTTTCACTGGGTTACTCTCTAGAAAGTGAAGGTGTGTCAGGGCTGTTTGTATTGTATTAGCTCTTCTACACCCATCTCTGCTCGGAGACAGGCAGTGTTAGAGAGTGACATGTCCATCATGGGCCTCCTGCAGTGCCACAATGATGCCACCCGAAGGTTGCAGGAACAGCAACTCATATTCCGCTTGGGAACCCTGCAGCCCAATGGAATCAATGTGGACTTCACCAGCTTCAAAATCTCCCCTTCCCCCACTGCATCCCAAAACCAGCCCAGCCTGTCTCTGCCTCCCTAACCTGTTCTTCCTCTCACCCATCCCTTCCTCCCACCCCAAGCCGCACCTCCATTTCCTACCTACTAACCTCATCCCACCTCCTTGACCTGTCCGTCTTCCCTGGACTGACCTATCCCCTCCCTACCTCCCCACCTATACTCTCCTCTCCACCTATCTTCTTTTCTCTCCATCTTCGGTCCACCTCCCCCTCTCTCCCTATTTATTCCAGAACCCTCACCCCATCCCCCTCGGGTCTAGGCCCGAAACGTCAGCTTTTGTGCTCCTGAGATGCTGCTTGGCCTGCTGTGTTCATCCAGCTTCACACTATTATCTAGTGTTAGAGAGTGCAGTGTCTCCAACCCAGTGTGGATGATTTACATCTATTTATTAGGGCCTTTCTAGAAACATTCAAGTTTCCACCTCACGTTGTGCTCTGACTGCAGAAGTCAATGTGCACTCCCCTTCAGGCAGTCCACGCTGCAGCCCCTGTTTTTGTTAATCTTGTATTGAGAATGGGAATTAGGATGTCACGTTGTGGCTGTACAGCACATTGGCTAGGCCACATTTGGAATACTGCATGTCCTTCTGGTCTCCCTGCTATAGGAAAGATGTGGTGAAACCTCAAAAGGTTCAGAAAAGATTTACAAGGATGTTGCCAGGATTGGAGGGTTTGAGCTACAGGGAGAAGCTGAGTAGGCCAGGGGTCTTGTCCCTGGAGTGTTGGTGGTTGAGGGGTGGCCTTATCGAGATTTATAAAATCACAAGGGGCATGAACAGGGTGAATAGCCAGGGTCTTTTCTCCAGGGTAGCGGAGTCCAAAATTATAGGGCACTTGTTTAAAGTGAGGGGGCAAAATTTACAAGGAACCCAAGGGGTGACTTTTTCACGCAGAGGATGACGTGTGTATGGAATGAGCTGCCAGAGGAAGTTGTGGAGACTGGTACAATTACAGCATTTAAAAAGCAACTGAATGAGTACATGCATAGGACAAGTTTAGAGGAATATGGGCCAAATGATGGCAAATGGGACTGGATTAATTTCGGATATCTGGTTGGCATGGACAAGTTGGATTGAAAAATCTGTTTCCGTGCCATACACCTCTATGATTCTAAACTGAGGACAAGAAATAGAAATGCCCTGAGATCACCTCAGGCTCACCGTTAGCAATATGAATTGTTCCATTGCTTTTCTGCGTGACTGGAGCTCTGAGCTTGCATTTGATTGCTAGTGCCTAACAGCTGTCCCTTCCTGCTTTTCCTTTGTTTCTTAAAAAAAAGAAAATGTCTCAGAACCTTACCACTTTTTTTTGCAGCCACGTGGGGTGTTTTGCTCAGAAGGATACTCCTTCCATATTAGCAATAGCCACTGTTGCTCACATGGATACCTCTGTATCCAGTTGTTGCCAGCACCTTTTTGTCCTGACTGCTACATCCACATACTGCAGACCCTCTGCGTCGATGGAGAATCTCCAAACTTGTTCTCAAGTTCAATCTTAGCTACGCTTCTGCTTCCACGTCGAAGGAATGCATTTCCAGGCATAAACATGGCTTGTTTCGTTGCTGTTGATAGTATCTGAAACTCATGTTCTTGAAGGACCTCAGCCCAATCCTTGACTGTTGTAATATTCCAACCTTCATTTATTTGTGTGTTTGTAAACTTGTAATTTCTGTTTGAGGTTGCAAGTCACATTCGTCTGCTGAACTGGTTGCTTCATTGTTGGGAGCCTCTGGCAGCTCTGTGTCTCAAAATTATAATGAAAATGCAAGTTTCTGTTTGAGTAGAAATTTGTTTTTTCCACGGAATTTTACCCACTGGGGGTGTAACAGTGGTTATTGCCAACATGGAGGGAGTTTACAGGCAGGCGTGTTAAATTACTGTTTCCCTTTTTTTAATTTGATGTTATGAAAATTGATTATTTTTCATGCCCTCTGAGCTTCTCCAAGTTGCAAGTCAGCTGTGTGCTAATGGCCCACAGTTTACCTACAGTGCTCAGTGAAGCAGATGCTGCTCCTCAGTGTTCACAGAGCAGCTTTGATCTCTTGCTTCCTGCTGTTGATAAAACAGCCACATCGAGTGGCCAGTCTGTCCCAGGCAAGAGTGCAATGTGAGAGGTACATCCTTGTAGTTTAAAGTGTTGACAGCTCAGTTACACCCTGAAGCTGCTCACTGAGTGCTCTGGGCGGAATCTCCAAGTGTGGGTTCATTTTCTTTCTTAAATTAAAAAGGACTGGATTTAAAATTGGAATTTCTAGAAACGCTTAGTGGTATTATCACCAGACTATTGATCCAGAGACCCCCGGTAATGTTCTGGGGACCCAGGTTTGAATCCTGCCACGTCAGATGGCAGAATTTGAGTTCAATACCGATCTGGAATTAGGTTTGAATGATTAACATGAAACAATGTCAATTATTGGAAAAACACATCTTGTTCACGAATGTTCTTTTAGGGATTGAAGCTACCATCCTTAGCTGGTCTGGCCTACGTGTGATTCCAGACTCCCATCAATATGGTTGAGTCTGAACTGCCGTTTGGGCAATATATTGGTGATGCCCTCATTGTGTAAATGAATCAAAAAGACAACAAGGTGTGGAGCTAGATGAACACAGCAGGCCAAGCAGCATCAGAGGAGCAGGAAGGCTGATGTTTCGGGCAGAGACCCTTCTTTAGAAAATTTTCTGATACTGCTTGGCCTGTTGTGTTCATCCAGCTCTACACCTTGTTATCTCAGATTCTCTAGCATCTGCAGTTCCTACCACCTCTGATTTCTGGAACGTGTAGATCTCAGAGCTATGACCATGAGTCTTGACTATGTTAAAATGGTGGTCCCTAGATTTTGGTGCAGTTTGAGCAGATATGACATGTGGCAGAAGAGTGAAGTTGAAGGGGAAGTTTGGCTGTCGGTTGAATGAATGATGAGCCTGATTTGAGGGGACTGTCTCCTGTTTTATGGGGAAAACATCAGAGTGACTGTTGTTCCGTTGAATGAACCCGTCTTCCTGAACTGCTTCCTGGCCAGTGTGCCGGCTTTTTGCTGCAGCCCTTGCTCTCCTTTATGCTGCTGTATAAAGATGGGCAAGAGTGGGATGATGGTGGCCTAGTGGGGGAATGTCGTCAGTTTAGTAACTAAGTCTTATAACTGCCAGATTGTACAGTGATTCTGTTTGTGGTACACCCTCCCTTCTGTTGCAGTGAGGGGTTGGTGGAATCACGGCCATTCTCTTTTTTTTTGTTGCTTGGAATTCGGAGGAGGGGTGAACGCTGAGCTACCTGGTCAGTTACTTAAGCCCAACATGCAGGTCCTCCTGTACCCCTTTTGAGTTACAAGCTCTGAGTCATGCAGTAGAAACTCTTACTAGTATGTAATACGCATAGAGACTCCAGGAAGTCTCAGTGCTGTTTATGACAGATGATAACATTTTTAAAGTGCATTTGCAGTTGTTGTGAGACAGCTAATTAGTACACAGCAATCCACCACCAACAGTAATCTCTGAATATTGAATCAGGGATAACTCTTGACCAGGTCAAACCTCCCCTCTTTTGAAATATGGAATTTTATTACACTAACCTGAGAGAACAGATGAAATTACTGTTTCATATCACATCCAAAAAAAGCAGTGCTACTGACACTGCAGCTATCCCTCAGTGCTGCACACACACCGTGTTGACCCTGATTGGGTACGCCAATCTGAGACATTTGAAACAACGACTGTCTTATCTCCGAGGTGAGAAGGCTACCGACTGAACATTGCCTGACACTGCTGTGGTTACTCAAACACCCAAAACAAGAGCAGGCATGCCTCGCTGTGAGCTTGCTGTGCACCCACAAAAAACTCCAGGCAACACACTCTCCTCTTGGGCCGCGAAGAAAAACGCTGCAGTCAGCATCTTCGGGGTGGGGCTTAGCAGGCACTGTTTAAGTCATCATTGTTTATTTAAATGGGTGGAGACTCCCTGAGGATATGGTTCTGGTGCCATCAGACAATTAAAACAGAAGTCTGAAAGACCACAGTAACCACGACATCCTTTGACCCCGGTTAATTCTGCTGAAGATGAAATAAAGCAAAGAACTGCAGATGCTGGAGACCTAAACAAACCAAAACAGAAATTGTTGGATAAACTCAGCAGGTCTGGCAGTATCTGTGGAACAAAAGCACAGTTAACATTTCACGTTGGCAATTCTTCACCAGAGCTGTCAGTAACTGGGAAGAGGTGGCATTTATGATAAATTTGAGGTTGAGTACGGGCAAAAAGGTGGAGACAGAGCCTAGAGACAGTGAGAGATATGAATGGAGACAGTAAACAAGGAGATTGTGGATGGTAGGCTCGGACGGAAGAAAAGCTGAATAAGTGATAATGAGAGTTAGAAAATGGGTTAGCTGTGTTGAATGCAACCTATATTACATGATATACTTCGGGAATGGGTGACTGCGCTCAAAGCAGTCCATGTGGTAACAGGACCAGGTGTGCAGTGGGTTAAAAACTATGGAACAATGGAATTAGGTTTTTAGGTTAATGAACTATTGAGTCCTGGAGGCTGCAGGGTCCCCAAGTGGAAAATAAGGTGTTGTTCTTTGAGCTTGCATTGAGGCTTGCTGGATAATTGCAACAAAGCCTGTGACAGGAATGTTGGCCTGGGAACTTAGTGGTGCAGACAACTGGAAGCTTGGGGTCATTTTTGTGAATGGAGCTCTGCAAATCACTCACCCAGTCTGTGTGTTGTCTTTCCAATGTAGAACAGACCACATTGTGAGCAGCAAAGACAATAGACAGAGAAGGTGGCAAAAGTGGGGGAGGTGTGGCATTGTTGGTCAAGGACAGTATTACAGTTGCAGAAAGGATGTTTGGGGACTCGTCAACTGAGGTAGTATGGGCTGAGGTTAGAAACAGGAAAGGAGAGGTCACCCTGTTGGGAGTTTTCTGTAGGCCTCCAAATAGTTCCAGAGATGTAGAAAAACGGAAAGCAAAGATGATTCTCGATAGGAGCGAGAGAGACAGGGTAGTTGTCATGGGGGACTTCAACTTTCCAAATATTGGCTGGGAACACAATAGTTCGAGTACTATAGATGGGTCAGTTTTTGTCTGGTGTGTGCAGGAGGGCTTCCTGACACAGTATGTAGACAGGCCAACAAGGGGCGAAGCCGCATTAGATTTGGTACTGGGTAATGAGCCCGGCCAGGTGATAGATTTGGAAGTAGGTGAGCACTTTGGTGATAGTGATCACAATTCTGTTATGTTTACTTTAGTGATGGAAAGGGATAGGTGTATACCACTGGGCAAGAGTTATATCTAGGGGAAAGGCAATTACGATGAGATTAGGCAAGATTTAGGGAGCATAGGATGGGGAAGGAAACTGCAGGGGATGGGCACATTAGAAATGTGGAGCTTATTCAAGGAAAAGCTCCTGTGTGTCCTAGATAAGTATGTACCTGTCAGGCAGGTGGAAGCTGTAGAGCGCGGGAGCCGTGGTTTACGAAGGAGGTGGAATCTCTGGTCAAGAGGAAGAAGATGGCTTATGTTAGGATGAGATGTGAAGGCTCAGTTAGGGTGCTTGAGGGCTATGAGGTAGCCAGGAAAGACCTAAAGAGAGAGCTCAGAAGAGCCAGGAGGAGACATGAAAAGTTGCTGGCGGATAGGATCAGGGTAAACCCTAAGGCTTTCTATAGGTATTTAAGGAATAAAAGAATGACGAGAGTAAGATTAGGGCCAATCAAGGATAGTAGTGGGAAGTTGTGTGTGGAGTCAGAAGAGGTAGGGGAAGCACTAAATGAATATTTTTCAACAGTATTCACTCTCGAAAACGACAATGTTGTCGAGGAGAATACTGAGATACAGGCTACTAGACTAGGTGGGATTGAGGTTCACAAGGAAGAGGTATTAGAAATGCTTCAGAGGGTTAAGATAGATAAGTCCCCTGGGCTGGACGGGATTTATCCTTGGATCTTCTGGGAAGCCAGGGAGGAGATTGCCGAGTCTTTGGCATTGATCTTTAACTCGTCATTGTCTACAGGAATAGTGCCAGATGACTGGAGGATAGCAAATGTGGTTCCCCTGTTCGAGAAGGGGAGTAGAGAGAACCCTGGTAATTATAGACCAGTGAATTGTGGGAGATATAGCAGTTTGGATCGGAAATTGGCTTGCTGAAGGAAGACAGAGGGTGGTAGTTGATGGGAAATGTTCATCCTAGAGACCAGTTACGAGTGGTGTACTGCAAGGGTCGGTGTTGGGCCCACTGCTGTTTGTCATTTTTATAAATGACCTGGATGAGGGCGTAGAAGGATGGGTTAGTAAATTTGCAGATGACACCTAAGGTCGGTTGAGTTGTGGACAGTGACGAAGGATGCTGTAGGTTGCAGAGAAACATAGATAAGCTGCAGAGCTGGGCAGAGAGGTGGCAAATGGAGTTTAATGCAGACAAGTGTGAGGTGATGCCCTTTGGTAGGAGTAACCAGAAGGCAAAGTACAGGGCTAATGGTAAGATTCTTGGTAGTGTAGATGAGCAGAGAGATCTCAGCGTCCACGTACACAGATCCTTGAAAGTTGCCACCCAGGTTGACAGGGCTGTTAAGAAGGCATACAGTGTTTTAGCTTTTATTAATAGAGGGATCGAGTTCCGGAACCAAGAGGTTATGGTGAAGCTGTACAAAACTCAGGTGCGGCTGCACTTGGAGTATTGTGTACAGTTCTGGTCACCGCATTATAAGAAGGATGTGGAAGCTTTGGAAAGGGTGCAGAGGAGATTTACTAGGATGTTGCCTGGTACAGAGGGAAGGTCTTACGAGGAAAGGCTGAGGGGCTTGAGGCTGTTTTCATTCGAGAGAAGAAGGTTGAGAGGTGACTTAATTGAAACATATAAAATAACCAGACGGTTAGATATGGTGGATAGGGAGAGCCTTTTTCCTAGGATGGTGACGGCGAGCACGAGGGGGCATAGCTTTAAATTGAGGGGTGAAAGATATAGGACAGATGTCAAAGGTGGTTTCTTTACTCAGAGAGTAGTAAGGGAATGGAACGCTTTGCCTGCAATGGTAGTAGATTCGCCAACTTTAGGTACATTTAAGTCGTCATTGGATAAGCATATGGACGTACATGGAATAGTGTAGGTTAGATGGGCTTGGGATCGGTATGACAGGTCGGCACAACATTGAGGGCCGAAGGGCCTGTACTGTGCTGTTCTGTGGTTGTGCTCTGTGTGTGCTCGTAAATCACTGCTTCACCTGGAAGGTGATGTCATCGACACTGCTCCTCTGTCTTGTTCTGAATCAGAAAAATTCATCAATATCGCCTCCAGTTGCCACCCTGCCCTCACCTCGCTCACTTCCGACTTCATCCTCCTTTCCTTTCCTCAACGTCTCTGTTTCCATTTCTGGGAGTAGACTGGCACTTCATACTCACTGACTCCCACAGTTATCTCAAGTATATGTTCTCACACCCTGCCCTGCTTCCTCTAAGGATTCCATCCTATTCTCCTCGTTTCCCTGTTTGTCACGTCTATTTGATTTAATGCCACCTTCCATAACAGGCCTCAGAAATGTCCACCTTTTTCCTCAACCAATGATTCCTTGGTACTGACACGATCCTTAGCTGTGTTCGATCCATCTCCTACACCTCTGTCTCACCCCCTTCCCTTCCCTTCCGTTCCACAACAATGGTAGGGTTCCCTGGCTCTCACTTACTACCCTCACCAGGTTCTGCATGCAAAGGATTGTGCACATATTCCCTGCCCCTCCCTTGTCAGCATTCCTGTAGGACGTTGCAATCCACTCCAACATCTCCTCCCACCCAAATCACCTTCCCATGCTGTCACAGAAGCTGTAGAACCTGCATGTTTACCATCTCCCTTCTGACCATTCCAAGATCCCAGATACGCCTTCCAGCTTATCTTTGTTCCTGGCCTGGTATGCTTAATCTCCTTGTTCACCTACCCTTTCATATCTGTCTCTGGCTCTGTCTCTACCTATCTGTTCAACAACAACACCATTTTGACTTCGGCACCTTTTCCCAGCTAGTGACTGCTCTGATGAGGAATCACTGGACTGGAAACGTTAACTCTGCTTTCTTCCCAGAGATACTGCCAGGTGTGTTGAGTTTCACTGGCAGTTTCTGTTTTTGTTTGTGCTGAAAGTGCTTTCACTCAGCAACTTGTCAAGTTCTCTTTTAGGCTCATATTGAATCCATTCTTGTGGCTGCTTTCAGTACCCTGTTCTGGACGATCATAACTGTGCAAAAAGGAAATACTTTCCAGCTTCTGATCCAACTAATCCCATGGCACTGAGCCCAATTCCTTTTATAGACCTTTGCAATGACACTGCACCCTAAACCTGGCATTTCCTCAAAGTAAATAATTGGAAATCATGCACCAGTTCTGACAAAATGTTGGTCAGCAGGCACAGCAAATGACTAGAAAGAAGATAATATGTTAATGTTTATTGGAAGGGGAATGCAATATAGGAGTTTGGAGGCTTTCCTCTGCTTCCGCCGAACATTGGTAAGAGCACATCTGAAGTATCGTTTAAACCTTGGTTTCTTTAGCATTAGGAGCAGTACAGCAACAGTTCACTTGACTCAGTCCTCACCTGAAGGGCTTATCTTATGAGGAAGAGTGACGCATGTATCCTTCGGAGTTCAGAAGCATGAGAGGCAATTCTCATTGAAACATCCAGGATTCTTCTGCAGGTTGACAGGATGCTTCCCAAGAGGAGTCTGGAACTGTGGGACACTGTTTAAAAGGATTAACAGATCAGCCATGGTCTCATTGAATGGCAGCATGGAAGTGATGGGCAGCACGGCCTACTTTGCGACTGCATCTTATGGTCTATGGGGCCAGCCATTTTAACATGGAGATGAGAATTCTTTTCTTTTGGGGGATGTTAGTCTGTGGATTTCTTTACCACAGAGGGGTTGAAGGTTGGTCATTGAATATTTTTAAGGCAGAGTTGGATTGATTCTTGATTAACAAGTTGTAGGGAGTGGACAGAAAGTAGAATTGGGGCCGCAGTCAGATCAGCCACAATTTTATTAAATGGTGGAGTGCATTCAAAGCTCTGAATGGTGACCCCCTGCTTCTGATTTAACTTCCTGTTTGTACAGACATAACAAGGTCACTATAGGTCATTACTCAGTGGGCAGCACTCCTGCCTCAGTTAGAAAGTCAGAAACTCGAGCCCCACTCGAAAGACCTGAGCATTCAGTCTTGGCTTACAATCTGAGTGCGTTGCTGTCAGTAGTGCCATCTGTTTGATTAAAACAATAAACCGAAGCCCAATCTCCCGCCAATGAGTGGAAAAGAAATCATTATGGCATTTTGGGAAGAGAGCAGAGGAGTTCCCTTCAGTACCCTGGCCGTGTTTATCCCTCAACGGGTATCACAGAAAGATTATCTCCTTGTAGCAGCACCCATTTTAGTGAGAATTTACTGTGTGGCTGTTGACTTTGGCATTCTAATAGCGACTACACTCGGCTAGTACCTCATTTATTTCAAAGTGAATGTAATTAAGTTCTTTCTTTCTTTCTGTGTTGGTATCCTGCCTGGATGCAGGACCAAAACCCAATCTAATGCTCTCCCTTTCAGCAAACCTGCTGAAAATGGACAGTTGCTGACAGAGGAATGCAAATAGTTCTTTGAAAGAGGAAAGGAAGGATTTTAACTGAACATCGTACCAAAGCTGTCCAAACCTGTTCTTTCCAAATCTGTTTCTAATTTGTGTTTTGCTGTCTGGTAAAATGCTGTCAGTTTTAAAAAAAATACTCTTCATGATCACTTGGCTCTTAAATTAGAAATTTCCTGGAGCTGTGAATATTACTGTCTGCATTTGTAATTTGTTGAATATTACATTCTGCTGTCTTTCTAATGCACAATGGCAGCTAATGCTAGGAGTAAAATCTCTCTGATCCAATTTCTGTTTGCTCAAATGTTGTGTGATCACTTTTAAACAAAAAGGAAATTTTTATAAAGATCTATAAAATCAAAACATTGGTTTTAGCTAGTCTTCACCTCCCCCCCCACCCCAACCTCATCACAGCCTCTTCTTTCTCCCTCTCCATTACTTAGCTTGTTTTGAATTTCCTTCCTTGCACTCATCAAGTTGTTTGGTCAATATGTCTATTTCCCATTGGCAATAAATCACAGTAATGAGTTCAAACATTAAGTCATTTTAGGTATGGAACACAGTAGGAAATTTGGTCTCCGCCATACTCCAATGTTTTATAAACCTCAACTCGATCACCAAAAAGCCTGCACCTCTCCAAAGTGTAGGGTTCCAGCATGCTGAGCCAGTTTTGCTGCATTCAGAAAGTCAGGAGGAAAGCCCACCTTCTTTGCATTCAAAAGTATAGTGAACACACACAACCGTGGAGATTCAGCTCAGCACCCACTGGCAGCATCCGTGCCAACATCTTCAGTGTCACTGCTGCTAAAGTCAGCAGCAGAGCTTTGTGCCACTAGCCTAGCAGCTTCTGTAGTGGCTTGCATGGTTGGTTTGCAATGCTGAGTGATGCCAACAGCATGGGTTCCATTCCTACCGGCCTTCTCAACCTCTCCCCCTCACCTGAGGCCTGGTGACCCTCCAGTAAAACCTCCACCAGTCACCTCCCTCTCCCTCCCTCTTGGAGCTGTATGGTCTGGTAGAATTATGGTGATTTTTTTTTCCCCTCCCTTATTGAGCAGATGAGACTGAATATTGTATTCTAACTCAGGCCTCACCTAAACAAAATGCCAGGACTTTGCTCTTTGAATTCCTATATTCTAGAATGCCATGACCTCTAATGCTTTCTTGTAGTCACTTTCTAACTGTTTGTTTTTGTGCTTTGAGTGTCTCTGTATCTACTCGAATCCTATTATTGAAAGCTGTGGTTCAAGAAGGCAGCTCACTACCACCGAAAGGCAGCTAAGGGATAGGCAACAAATGCCAGACCAGCCACTGATGCGTGAATGAATTTTTAATAAAATTATCCCGTCTGCAAATATAATGCTGCACTTGGGTAAGCGTCATTTTCCACTCACAAGCCCAATCGCTCAGTGCATCAGGATTCACCTGAAGCAGTTAACTATCCTCAACAGTTTTCACTTTCCCAGATTTATCTGTATCTAGACTATCAATCTTAAAAAGTCAACAGCACCAGACCCTGAGCTTCTCATAAGTTGATGAGATTAGAAAACAATTTTTTTTAGTTGTCGCCAGTTATCCATAAAGATGCGTGTGGTTCAGTAGCTCAGTACAGAAGCTGCTAGGCGAGTGGCGCAAAGCTCTGATGGAGAGCTTGGCAGCAGTGATGTTGAAGATGTTGGCAACGATGCTGTCAGTGAGAGCTGCGCTGAATCTCCATGGGCCTGTGGGTTCACGATACTTTTGGATGCAAAGAGGGTGGGCTTTTCTCCTGAACAGAGCAAAATTGTGAGAAGCCTCCCCCTATCCGCACTTGGAGACACATTTTGAGGCAGAGTGAGGTTTTTGCCAGTTGTGCCGTAGTATCATTGGTCACACTGTTCTCTGGTAGAGGTAGTTGGTTTGAGAGGGAAGTGTTGACATTTCCTGAAGTTTGGCCTGGTGCAGACTGTGACAGTCCCAGTGTGGGTCAGCTAGCTTCACTGAGAGCATTGTTTAAGAAGGTGTGTGTATGTATGTTATAAGGTGTGTTATGTATAACTGTTGTACACCTTTATTAGATGTTCTCCCTTTTCTGTTTTGTTACCTTCAAATATGTTTGTTCCACTGTTTTCCAGGTTGGTCACCTGCCTAACATTTTCTGTAAAATTTTATCCGAGTCAAGACTCTGCCTCCATAATTCCTGTTCAGATAACCACCCTGTACTTTCTGATCTATCTTGGCTCCTGGCCTGGCAGCATCATAGTTTAAGATAAAAATCAGCCTTGTATTCATGACCTCATTTTCTCCCCCTCCTTGTAGCCTCCAGTTCTAACCTCTTCAAAAGAACTGATTTCAATGACTCTACTATTGCAGCTTTTAGTTGCCTGGGCCCTACATTCTGGAATTGCCTGTTTAAATGCCTCCCCTTGACCTCCGCCTCTTTAAGGTAACTCCATTAAACCTACCTTTTGGATCCATCTGCTCTTTCTTTCGTTCATTTGTGGGACGTAGGTGTCGCTTTCTGGCCAGCATCTCTTGCCCATCCCTAGTTGCCCTTGAGAAGGTGATGCTGAGTTACCTTTTTGAACCGTTGCAGTCCTCCTGCTCTTTATCCTTTTGTGCGTTGGTGCCAATATTATTTTTTATTTACAAAGCAGCTTGGAATGGTTGACTATGATAAAGGCACTAAATAAATGAAGCTGATTGTTGCAACTTTGTTTGGACATTGCACTGAGACTCAGGTGCTTCAGTCCAGTAATGTTGACAGTATTTGGAGAGACTGCATTTTTCTTTCTAAAGGGCAAGCTTTTCTGTACTTGATGTATTTTTTTTTCAATATTCTTTCATGGGAAGTAGGTATCACTGACAGGGCGAGTTTTTAATTGCCCATCCCTAGTTGCCCTTGAGGCAGGTGGTGAACTGCCTTGAACTGCTGTCACCCATGTGCTGTAGGTTGGCCCACAATGCCAATTCTAGGACTTCACTCTCTCTGGGTCAGCGATTATATTTCCAAGTCAGGCTGGTATGTGGCTTGGAATGGAACTTGCAGGTGGTCCTATGTATCTGCTGCCCTTGTCGCTCTAGGTGCTTCTGTATCCTGAAATGCTGAAGGTGCATCAGTTGACTTTTCTTTACTTGAGAACCTGGAACATAATTGTTTGGAGGAGGATGAGGAGCTGAAATGGGAGATGTCACATCCCCCTCTGATGTATTTTCTGCTTCACTCCATGCACTGCAGGGGGTTTTTGTGACTTTGCTGCTGCTGCCATCCTGGTCCTGATGTGAAACGGTGCCCATTAGCCTTGTCCAGCAGGAATAGCACTGACCTGGGCCGAAGGTCCCACATTACCTGCTGCATTTACCCTGGTGAAAGGCTGGGCACTCCTTGTCTCCTGCTCCTGTGGAAATCCTGTGCTCTGGGAGAAGCCATTACCTGTGATTAATACTACAGATGTGCTGCCTATGTGCAACGTTCAGGACACCCCCCTCCCCCTGCCCAACCAGTGCTATCTTCAGTAGGGACCCTTTGTCCTTCTCTCCTCTTCACTATCAGATTATTTTTAAGTTTCTTTAGTCCATTCCTCATCCTGCCAAATAATGTGACTCTTCAAAACAAAACCACCACATTTCCCTATTGATTGATAGTAAGTGTCTGGGGGAGGGGATTGCTGGTGGATGTGGGTTTGGCGCTGTATGGAGCCAATAGATAATGACAATTGGTGAATACTAGATGAGCTTGTGGTTGGTGTCTCCATGGAGCTAAGTTCCAGTGGATGGTTTACTCGCTGTTACTATGGATGTCCTGTATTTAAAAAGAAACTACTGAGGCTGCACATGCTATTCCAGATGTGGTCTGACCAAACCATGAAATAATTTTAGAATAGTATTTTTCTAATTAAAAGGTTGCCCTCCAGACGAAGGGGTCTCTTGTGGAAATGCTATATCAGGAGAGCAGCTGAATTTGAAATGGATTTTCAAACTCCAACTCAGGATTATTAATTTACCAACTGCTGTCTTTGAAATTGGGTGGTGATTGGCGAGATTCACTCTGAGGCAGTGCCTGTATTTCAGTGAATTCCCTGTTGGCAGCACTTGGCATCAATACAAGAGATTCCCTGTGGCAGATATTGGCAACTCCCCACATAGAGGTTCACTTGGCAGAATGCCCAGATCCTTTAGGTTTAAATTAGCCTGAATTGACTGTGTGGAGGCTCCCCCAGCAAAAATGCCTTAGCAATAGGCATGCGCCATTCAGTCCCTTGACCCCATCCTGTCATTTGGTGACCTTGTACTTGATCTATGCTCCACCTCTGGTCTTTCAGTCTCAGTATTAGAGGGCAAAAGTTTTAAGGTGAGAAGTAAAAGCTTTAGGAGAGTTCTGAATGAAACTTTTTTTTCACCCAGAGGGTGACGGAAGTATGGAATGTGCTGCCTCAGAGCGGGGTGGAGGCAGATACTCTGGCAGAATTTAAGAAGCACCTGGATGAGCACTTAAAATGCCAGGGTGTAGTTAGCTATGGACCAAGTGCTGGTAAATGTGATTAGTGTAGTTCAGTATTTGCTGATCAATGTAGACATGGTGGGCCGAAGGGCCTGTTTCTATGCTATCTGTCTCTGTGACTATATTTATCAACTGAGTTAGCGTTTACTGCTTTTTGTGGGAAAGACTTCCCCAGGCCTACCATTCCTTGCATGACCAGACTTGTTAATGTTCCTTCCAGATTACCCAGCTCTTATTTAAAGGTGTTTTTCAATGGGACATGAGCTGTAACAAGTTGAAACAAGGTCCTTTATGATTTTTATTTACACCTAGAGTACAAGACAGCCTCAGATTTGAAATGGGCAGGTTCCAGCTGGATTAGCAAAGGGGACAAGGGTAGCAGTTCATTGTGGGTGAGGTTTCAGAAGGGGGCTGATGGCACTGTGCTATGCTGTGCCTTGCTGGAACGTGTTTGACGATCACTAGGATGGAGTGGGGAATTTTCCATCTCAGTGTCCTGCCACCTTTTTAAGTTTGAAGAAACAGTTTGCCCAGAACCATCCATGACCCCCTCAGACTGATTCTACAGGATCTGACGCATGTTGTACCCTGTTCCCCGTCCTGTGTTCACTTTTTTTTTATAAAAGCTTTAATTGCCCAGGCATGGTTTATTTTTTAAAAATATTTTGGGATTTCAGTGGCAGGACCAGCATGGGTTACCTATTCTGCTCTGCCCTCTGGAAGGTAATGGGGAGCAGCCTTGTTGAACAGTTGAGGTCTGTTTGATTCAGGATATCCCCAGTTCTGTTGACACACGTTCACATTTATTGTACTGTAACTATTTTGGTAGCACCGAACTGAACTCAGATGGAACTCGGGGAGTCTACATTGTTCCCTGTTGCTTTCCCCATGGCAACGCCACAGCCAGTCAGGCAGTATGTCAACCTGATCAACACTTTTTTTTTGCTCCTGTCATCTAAATAGTTGTCGGTTTGAAATTTGGCTTTCTTGCATTTGTCCTGGTGATAAAAGATTAAAAACTTCAACATTTTTCTTTTTGAGCAAGATTCCACAGCTTAACATTGGTAACCTGCTGCAGGGTTGAAGCGTTTCACTGTGTATTTTATTGTAATATTCACTAAAATGCAAGCGACAATAAATAAATCATTCATCATTCATTCATTTCACATTCCATGCAAATGTTGCAAATCTAGTCTAATTGTTGGTTGGTGGGGAATCTCTGTGAGGCCTGATTTAAACCAGTGTCATTGTCACTTAAACAGAAGCTGCTGGAAAAGCTCATCAGGTCTGGCAGCATCGGTGAAGAAGAATCAGAGTTAACATTTCAGGTCTGGTGACCCACCCTCCTGGACAGTTGTACTGACCTTCCACTCTTCCACATTGCCATCCACCTGTTCAATAGCTACACCACCCTGTTTTTTGAAAACGGCCGCATTGTGCTGTTCTGCTGTTTTCTTTTCCATCCTCTTCCAGTTTGAAAGTGTGCCGCCTTATCTGGATCAAGTGCGTTTGGATGTTTCATAAAGTTAAATACTTGGAACAGTTTTAGAATGAGCCCACTCACTGTCAGGTTGGCAGCTTCACCCAAATGCAAAAAGAATGCTGTTCATGTTCAGAACTGGTTTTAATTGCCCCACCCTCTTTCTCCAGTGCAGATGGTGCTGAACATTCTGATTTTGATCTGATGATTTCAGTGTAGAATCTCACGCCTTCTGTGGCCTTTGCACATGGTCCCATTGTGCGACAGCTATAAATCCTGTCTCACTGCCAGGACTCCTGGGTGTGTCACGGGTGACCCAGAGGTTATCCAGTGCCCACTTACCTCCTGCTGCCTCACACTGCTAGGGACCCAGGGTTGATTCCAGCCATACGTGAGTGTGCAGTCTCCTCACAGCTACACTCTCCATGTCTGTGTGGGTTTCTGCTAGGCCCTCCAGTTTCCGCCTACAGACCAGAGTTGTGCATGTTAGGGTGGATTGGCCATGCTAAATTGCCCATAGTGTCCAGGGATGTGCAGGCTAGGACGGTTAGCTATGGGAAATGCAGGATTACAGAGATGGTGTGGATCTGGGTGGGATGCTCTTCAGAAGGGCAGTTTGGACTTGATGGGCCAAATGGCCCGCTTCCACTCTGTAGGGATTCTATGAAGGCACTTCATTCTGATCTGTTTTAAATCTGCTATCCCCATATCCTACAACTACGACCTCTCGTTCTACGTTGCCCTACGTGATAAAACATCCTTTCTACCTCTACTTTGTCAATCTCCATTATAGCATCTTGTATCCCACAATTAAATCTCCTCTCATTCTTCTAACTCCAGGGAGTGCTGGTCTAAACTGCCCGGTCGCTCTTCATAAGTCTTTATAAGTCTTCATAAGTCCGGAATCAATCGAGTGAACCTCTTCTGAACTGCCTTCTGTACAACTACATCCCTCATTGAATAAGGGGATTAAAACAGTACACAGTACTCCCAGGTGTGGTCTCACTAATGCTGTAAATAGTCGCAGCAACACCTCCCTAACTTTCAGACTCTCTTCCTTTAGCAATAAAACCCAAAATTCCATTTGCCTTCCCACATATTTGCAGGATTTCCATGGTTTGAGGCCGAGGAAACCCCCAATCTCTGCCATTTTACTCACTGTTTCTCCCTGAGATTTTGGGATTTCCCTCTTACGTATCTTCCCACACTATGACTTTGTCGTTGTTTCCCTTATTTCTTTTTTCACTTCCCCTCCTGTACTTTCTCATTCACCCCACTTCTCACTTGTGGAAGGAGTAGGCTGAAAGGATCATTGTTGTCTTGGCCTTTAGTGTCCAGGAACTGCATCACTATTAGTCAACAGGAAATGTGCCTTCCTGGTTTTGGGGTCAACTCGTTTCTGTTTGCTCCTTAAGTAACTCTGTTAAGGAATGGCTCAAAGGTGCCACTCCAGTTTGGGGCACGTTGACTTGTCTTATTTGTGAGTTTATCGCTGCAGTGCTCTGCAGCACATGCACAAGTCTGGCTAACAGCTGAAAAGGCTTGTCCTCCAGAAGAAAGAAATCTATTGGCTGTCTGTTCTGAACTGGAGCCCACAGCAAATCAAAACCTCCAGTACAAAAGAAGGCCATTTGGCATATCATTCCTCTGCTGGTACACGAAGGAGAGCTCTCCACACTAGTCCCACCTCCTGGTCTTTTCCTTAGAATCATGTGTAATCCTGTGGGGTCTGGATAATTTGGATACTGGGAAGGTGTCCCCTCTGGTGAAGAAACTAAGACCAAGTGATATGGCTGAAGACTTCAAGTCCTCCCTTTTGAGACCAAGATGGGAAGTCAGTTTCTGTCTTGAAGGGTCATTATGGTGTGAAATTGTCTTGTCCCAATGGTAGTGGAAGTTGGCTCCTTTAACTTTGTTTAAGGTTGTGTTGGGGTTGTGATAAATGAAGGAGTTGAGCATTAGTGTGTGGAACTAAGACCATCACCAGTTGAACCATGACTGAAGGACCAAGTGGTCCTTCCCATGTCCCACATTTTGAAGTTATCCTGTTATCCTACACCTTTTCCTTTTGAAAGTTTCTAACTCTGCTTCCAGTACCCGTGCAGGCAGAACATTCTAGACCGTATCTCAGTACTTCATGTTGCTGCTGATTTTTATTTTGTCAATCACCTCTTTCTTAAGCCACAAAAATCAAGTTTGAAAATGTGGAAATCTGCCAAACAGATTGCAGTCTTGGGTATAGTTTTATAGTTTGTTTGTTTTTTTTCATGGGGATCTAGGTTTTGCTAGCTGGTCCAGCTTTTATTACCCGTTCCTGGTTACCCTTGTGAAGGTGGTGTCCAGCTGCCTCCTTTGGTGTAGGGACATGCACAATGCTGCTAGAGAGGGAGCTCCAGGATTTTGACGCAGCGACAGCGAAAGAACAGTGATTTATTTACAAGTCAGGATTGTGTGAGGTTCCGGAGGGGAGCTTGCAGGTGGTGGCCTCTGCTGTCCTTGTCCTCCTAGACCGTACTGGTATGGGTTTGGAAGGTTATGTTGAAGGAGGCTTGATGAATTTCGGTGGTGTTTCTTGTAGATGGTACTGAGCATTGGTGGTGGAGTGAGGGATGCTTGTCGAAGTAGTGCCAATCAAGTGGGCGGCTTTGTCTTGGATGGTGTCAAGCTTCTTGAATATTGTTGGGGCTGCACAAATCCAGGCAAGTGGGGAGTATTCGAAAACACTCTTGACTTGTGCCTTGTAGATGGTGTACAGGTTTTGCGGAGTCAGGTGGAGAGTTACTTGCTGCAGGATTCCTAGCCTTTGGTGTGTTCCTGACACTACAGTATTTATAATGACTAGCCCAATTCAGTTTGTGGCCCATGCTAATAATAGCACACTTTCTTTAAATAGCGAATTCTGCCACGGCGAACTGGTAATTTATTTGTTCTTGCTTTGGAGTTTTGCAATGAATTAAGTTGAAACAGGATCCTCCAAGGTAACCCAGCCCATCTCACAACATTCTTGCTTGTGGATTGACCTCTCTCCGATCTTGTCTGGTGAAGTTCCAAATTCTTGGCATTTTAACCTCCAAAAAGGAATGAAGTACTTTGTTTTGTTTTGTAGTTTTCATTGTGTTACGTTGCCTCCACTGGTCAAATTCGTGCCTCCAAGTCTTGCACTCGTAAGCATAATTTGCAAGGAGTACTAAATTAAAGGGAAACATTTATTCTATTTCCTACACGAAATGACAATACTGATTTGTTGGCTAGTGGACTTGGTGATTGCTAGAGGCTTTCAAGAATGTACTAGTTAATGATGACTAACAGTTGACTATCAAGCTTTATTTAGACTTCAAATCAGACAGGTTGACTCTGGTCAAGTCATTACGCTAAGAAATTGACCAGCAAATGGCTATCCCCTATTTTGTTGAATCAGGCATAATGCTGTGCATGATCTTCCAGTCTCAAAGAATAAAGAGAATCCAAGCAACAAATTCTACAAGAGATGAGGGGGAAAAACTTGTATTTTCCTCTCTTTTGCAACCCTAATAAGTCTCAAAGGTAATTCAGTATTTTTGAAATGTATGAAATGTGACAGACAGTTTGCACACAGCAAGATCCCACGGATGATAACATGACAACGACTGAGAGAAAGCACTCCTTGCAAAGTGGCAATCTTTTCAATTTGGATGCAAATTTGATAATCGTCCAAAATTCTGTTACCTGGGTCTTAACTTGCAGAAAACCTCTCATTACATTAGCCTCTGTTTAATCAACACCTTCCTTTCAATGATAACAAGGTGTAGAGCTGGATGAACATAGCAGGCCAGGCAGCATCAGAGGAGCAGAAAAGCTGATGTTTCGGGCCTGGACCCTTCTTCAGAAATGGGGCGGGGAAGGGGTCTCTGAAATAAATAGGGAGAGTGGGGGATGTGGTGTTAGAAGGTGGATAGTGGGGCAGATAGGTGGAGAGGAGAAGGACAGGCCAAGGAAGTGAGGATGAAGCTAGTACAGGTGAGTGTAGGTAGGGAGTTGGGATGGGGCTTCGTCAGTGAGTTGGGAGAGGACTCTGAGCTCTGGAATTCCCTCTCGACTTCATTCCATATGAAGACATTCCTTAAATCTACCTGTTTGATTGAGTCATCTGCCTAATGTCACCTATTATGACTGTGTCTTATATCCTCTTATGACAACACTCCTCTGAACCGGCACAACGTGTATTATTACACTGCAGCTGCTATGTGAATGCAGGTTGACTTTGTTTTAAACCAGACCTCTGTCTACACCCTGAAATGATGTACAAGTTCCTACAGCCAATGTTCGAAACCTGTCGTGAGGCTTTACTTTTCACACGCCAGCTCATGTGAAACTGAGTGGTGAAACTCGGAGCAGGAGCATCTCGAAGGAATCTGTACTAGAGAAGCACTAGGTCACATTGGATATTGCTGCACATGGACATGTTGGCAGAATTGTATTGGTCTGAGGGGGATACCTGCAGATCTTGTATTTCAGTCGTACTGTGGAGAATTCAACTGCTTTATTTTGCCACAGATTCAGGAGTAGAGAGACCTGTTGTCTCTCCACAGATTTTGGAGGGTGGTTGTATAAATTGATGAAGCTATTTAAACAGTGCTGACTTGATAAAACCTCTCTGATGAAGGGTCTAGGCCCGAAACGTCAGCTTTTGTGCTCCTGAGATGCTGCTTGGCCTGCTGTGTTCAGCCAGCCTCACATTTTATTAACCTGGGAGTGTTGTGTTGGGTTTGGCTGGCGTTGTTCAGGAAAACTAAGAATTTATAGCATGGTGTTGTCACTTGGGCCCTGTGTTGAGGGAAGGATGTGCTGGCATGGCGTCCAGGGGAGGTTCACAAGAATGACCCCATGGATGAAGGAACAGTTGAGGAGGGCTCTGAGTCCATACTACATGAAGTTCAGGAGGATGTGGGGAATCTGACTGAAATATAGAATACAGACAGACCTGGATAGAGTGGATGCGGAGGACATCCTTCCTCAAGAAGGAGAGGCTACGACCTCTGGGCGCAGCCACAGTGTGAAGAGAATACCCTTTAGAACTGAGATGATAAATTTCTTCAGCCAGAGGGCGATTAATTTGTGGAATTCGTTTGTTATAGAAGGCTGTGGAGGTCAAGTTGAGTGTATTTAAGACAGAGATAGGTTGGTTCTTGATTGGTGAGGGGATGGGCAAATGTGAGGAGAATGGGGTTGAGAAATTTATCAGCCATGATCAAATGGCAGTTGAACTCAGTGGGCTGAATGGCCAAGTCTGCTGCTGTATCTTATGTAGTAATTTAAAGCATAGCAAGACCCCATAAGAAACAGTGTGATCATGACCTGGTTGGGGGATGAATGTCTGAGGGTAATGCACTTGCTCTTCTTTTGAAATAGAACTGTGGGATCTTTCAGTCCCTTGATCTAACCTCCCACCTGTGATCCAGAACTTCTGACAGTGCTACTTCTGCACCACTTTAGACCAGAATGTCAGCCCGGATCATTCATAAGACAAGCCCTTCAGGGCCCAAAACTGCTCACTGTATTCTGTTACAAACCTTTGGCTTTCCTGAGACTTGAGATCATTGTCCGTCAGCCTCCTGAGAGGGTTTTGAATCCACAACCGTGTTAGCCTGCTGAGCCAAAGCTCACACATGCACTGACGCTGTGTTTGGTAAGTGTGAAACTGATGAGAGTTTACTTTTTGACACTTGTGGTCTCTGTTGTGTCTGTGGGCCTGTTGCAGTTTCTTCTGCGTGTTTCCCCTTCATCAATAATTCTGAGAAAAGCTGTGATATGCAGCCAGACCTGAGCAAACATTTTCCCTGTGACAGGCCGGTGATGGCTCTGAAAGTATCCTGTTTGTTGACTCTGTATCCCTCCTTAATCAAACTAACTGCTTTGCAGTCTGTGTGGATGTGCTGATAATTGCGTATCAGTGCTGCTGTCTCCCTCACTTCTCTCCCTTTTCTGACCCTACACAGGGCTTTTCAGTTATTTCCTGGTTATGGGAATGTTGTTGTTGTTCCCTGATTTTTTTTTTAATGACTCCCTCTGTCAAGACTTTTGTACAGCCTGCATCCCACACCTGGTGAATAATTGTGTCCGGAATAGATAACTTCAAGACTGTGTGGCACAAACCCCCTTGAATATTCCCTGTGGCTGTTTTAATGAAGGCAGGAGGTTGTAAGAGAAGCTGGAGAAATTCTCACGGACTAGAGAAGTTAATGGGCTTGCCTTGAGCTAGCACTGAAATGATTTACCGAGGAGAGTTTAGTCATGTAATATTATGCTAATCTGTTCTCTGTTCCACTTTTCACATCTTAAGCCACTAAGCCAAGCAATCAGTAGTGGATTAATAATGGATCAAATAAATTTAAATAGATAAATACATGAAATGCTGACACAATCCTCCCTCCCTCTCTCCCTCCCCTCCCTCTCCCCCCCTCTCTTTTACAATCCTTTTTAATGTCCAATCTGTGAAGCTCAATGTGCCTCCAACAGCTCCACTCTTTGGGAGGTTGACGTCTAAATTTTGCCTGATAATGTTCCTTGGAGACTACTTTTGACAGATGTTTTATATTGAAGGCACCAAGTCACATTCGACTTAAAACATAAACGGCTAGGTCCTCTCCCCACAGATGCTGCCAGACTGCTGAGTCTTTCCAGCACTTGCTGCTTTCATTTTGTCAAACCCACAGACTGCAGGTTATTTTGAAGATGGAGTGGAATGGGCTCATAATCTCTGGAGTTTGAAAGAATGAGAAGGAACGTGTATATTCTGAGCCAGTCTGACACCATGGATGCTTAACGACTGTTTGTTTGTTTCATTTGGCTCACGAGATTTGGATGTGTCTCAAGGTAAAGGCCCTTTACCATTTTGGCCTTGGATGAGAGAAAGTTCTGTCCTGAAGAGGTTTATGGATCTTGGAATTCTCTATCCCATGGAGCTGTGAGTTTATTTAGGGCTTAAGTGGATAAATCGGGGACATTAATGGATATGGGAATAGTGTGGGAAAGTGGTGCTAAGCTTGCTGAATGCTGATGCAGTCTGGAAGACACAAAGGCTTCTTCCTTCTGTTCCCAACAACATTTCCACAGAACTGTGACAGCACAGAGAGATGCTGATAGGTGAGAGCAGGTAGGCTGTACCTGAAGGACCAGTTCACCCAGTCTAGCTCCAGGACTGTTGTGTTTCTATAATGTGGATCTGGATGGTAGGCTGAGCGATCTGGGTCGGTTTGTTTGGATCTCAGCCTTGGTTACCCAGTCCCTGGGAGAAGTGCGATTGGGCATGGCGCTGTGGGTTTCCACTTTCATCTGAGGCCTCCACCCGAAACCTTTAGCTGCAACAAGTAACGCATCATGAAATTGCACTGTGTTTTCTGGGGAATGTGCTGTCCCTGACGAGGGGAGAGTCCCCTGCAGGAGCAACCTCTGAATCATTGCTGGCTCCCGTGTTCCTGCCTATTATACCCAGTCGCTGTGTGGGAAGTGTACTGAGGACGCCTCCTCCCTTACAGTCACACTAGACCAGCTCAGCTCATACTAGAGCAGTTCTTTCATTCCATTCTTAGTGGGACACTGGTGTGGCATGTTGTGGACTTGGAAGCCGGGAGTGGGACACTGGAAACAGAATGCTGGAGCAGTGTAGGGGGAATATTTGGATTCTCTTTTAAGCTTTCTTTTATTTAGTTCTGGAATGGCACTTGTGTACGAGTGACAAAACACATTGAAAAGTGTGTTCCATACTGAATGCACGTGACAATAAAAGATATTCAAACTTCATTCAAACCTTTTACAGTCCTAGGATGGCCTATTGAAGTCTCTCCTGCCCCTACACCTCCCCCCCCCTCACCCCCATCCAAAGCACCAAACAAGCCATTCACATCAGACAGAGGTTCACCTGCACATCCGTCACTGTGGTCTACTGCATCTGCTGTTCCTGATGTGGACCCCCCTACCTGGGTGAGACTAAGTAGAGGCTCCGAGATCACTTTGTATAGCACCTACGCTCTGTTTGCAACAAACAAGAACACCTCCCAGTTGCGAACCACTTCAACTCCCCCTCCCACTCCCTGGACGACATGTCCTTCCTGGGCCTCCTCCAGTGTCACAGTGACACTACCCACAAACTGGAGGAACAGCATCTCAAATTCCGTGTTGGGAGCCAACAGCCCAATGGCCTAAATGCGGATTTTATCAGTTTTAAAATCTCCCCACCCCCAACCTCATCCATGACCAGACCACCCTCTCATCCCTGCCTCCTTGACCTGACACAACTTGTCCACCTTCTCTCCCACCTATCTGCCCCTCCCACTGCACTGACCAATCCCCACCATTGCCTACCTGCACTCACCTATCACCATCCCACCTACCTTCCCCAGCCCCACCCTTTCTATTTATTTCCCAGGTCCCTTCCCCCTCCCCCATTTCTGAAGAAGGGTCCCAACTCGAAACGTCAACATTCTTGTTCCTCCGATGCTGCCTGGCCAGCTGTGCTCCTCCAGCCCCACAGTGTGTTATCTCTGACTCCAGCATCAGCAGTACTTACTATCTGTGTTCTGTAATGGGCTGTTTTCAGTCAGTTTCTGCACAGACTCTGCCTGCAGAATCATTGAGGTGCCTTCATTGTAGTGTGATGCAGGCATTAATAGTCAAAGACCCTGCTGCCAGCTGCTGATCAAGAACGAGCTTTCAGCAGTCAGTTTGTGTGATACCTTTGCTGTACTGGGGGATTCAGTCTCAATCCATCATTTCCCTTTTTGCGTGGGTGTGGATTCTCGACACATTCCGAGCACTGTTTAAACTGTAGCAGTGACTCTGCTTTTCAATTCCCACCGTGTGCTGTGTCAGGCCTTAAACTGGAATCTGATACTTGTATTAATTATTGTGCAGTCTCAGGAGACGTGTTCTCCGTAAGGTGTAGAGTATGTGTAAAACTGTGGGATGGCACACCTGAAGAAGGGTCTAGACCTGAAACGTCAGCTTTCCTGCTTCTCTGATGCTGCTTGGCCTGCTGTGTTCATCCAGCTCCACATTAGCTTTCACATGCTGTGACCTGACCAACTTTTTGTTGTGCTTATATACAAGTCCCCTCTTCAAACGTGATGCCCTTTTTCCAAAAGGGAGTCTTTCTTGCATGATCCTACAGCAACACATTCTGATATTATTGGAAAGATCCCCCTTTCAGTATGTCCATTTTACTAGTGTCACAGAGACTGATTTGTTGCCTCGTCCTAAGACCTTCCCTCCCTTGCACTCTGCATTTCCCTTGCCCCCTGTACTGTCTTGGGAGGCGTCTGGGGGAAATGATCCTCACACAGTTGGAAGCTGTTGTTTACATTGGAAACCATCCCCAGCCCTGGCTACCTGCAAGTTTCGAAAGAAAATTCAACTTGCCACAAATCTCTGAAGTTCTGAAGGAGTGTCACTGGACCTGAAACTTTAACTGTGCTTTCTCCTGCACAGATGTTGCCAGACTTGCTGAGTTTTTCCAGCAATTTCTGCTCTTGTTTCAGATTTTCATTATCCACGGTTTCTTTCTGTTGTTTAGTGGGCTTTTTCTTTTGCCCTGAATCTCTTCTATGCCTGAGGAAGAAGCTGAGTGCTTGCATTATTCCAAATAAACTTGTTGGACTATCTCCTGGTGTTTTGTGATTTTTGGCCTGTTAACAGCTGTGTTTAATCATTTTGATTGTGAAGCTCCTCAGGCCTCCTGGCCATGTGCAGAGTAAAATGTGATTTACAGGGATTTTCTTGTAAATGTGCACAGCTGCCCACATGCTGGGCCCCAGGATGCAGCACAAATAAAACAAAGAAATACGGGTTTTGGAAGTCCAAAACAAAACCGGAAATTGCTGGAGAAACACAGCAGGCCTGGCAGCATCTGTGGAGAGAAGGCAGGGTCAACCTTTCAGGCCCAGTGACCCTTCTTTAGAACTCCACCCAGAATGCAGCATGTGGGCTGAGAGGTCTGCAATCTCTCCAGATTGCTGGAAGTTTGGAAATTGATCTGTTTGCAATCAAGCTTTCGAGGACACCTCCCTTCTGATGTTTGAGTCAACCATCCAAGAACAGTTTCCCTGTTGCAAATAGAAATTGTTCTTTTTTCCTTGACATCAAAGCACTTTCAGATCTGTACTGGTTTGCTGCATAGAGAAACAGTATTTTTTGTTGATACTAAGCAAGTCTCCTGCGACACTGTTTGTAGTGAGTCACAACAGTAATATTGTATAGCGATCAGAGCGTCGTAACATGTAACTCCGTGTTATAGATTGTCTGCTGCTAACTGATGAGTGGACCTATAGGAACACAAGGTAAACTCCACTATGTCAAGTTCCTTGAAAGGCTGGTTGCCATCTAGTTTGTAGACTAGCTGCCTTGCGTGGGAGATCACTTTTATGAACTTGCAGATATTGTGTCATGGACTCTTTGTGTATGCTAATGTGTCATCAGATTTTAAAATGTGTGTTTGCTGTATTGCACATAGTGTGGATGCCATGAACCCATAGATTATGGGATAAACACACAAACCGATACCCTCATAAATACCCAGGAAACTGTGCTGGTAATTAGTGTAGTTACTCTTCGTTTCATTGCAAGATCATTGTCCAGAAACTGAACTGGACCAGACGTGTAGCCACAATATTTACAAAAGCAGATCAGAGTCTAGGAATCCTGGAACAAGTAACTCCCCTTCTATCTTGTCAAAGGCTGTCCACCAGTGACAAGACAAGTCAGGAGCGTGATAGAATACTCTCCATTTGCCTAATGAATGCTGCTCAACAACACTTTAAGAAGCTTGACACTGTGTAGGACAAAGGGTCCCTCCAGATTCACATCTTAGTTAATGCCTTCAACTTGCAGTTCCTTCACAACTGACTTGCAGTAGCAGCAATGTGTCCCATCTACAGGGTGCACTGCACCACGGATCATTGAAGGTGGCATGGCACGTGGGTAAGGTGGTGAAGAGGAAGGTTTTGAGTGCAGGAAGGTTGTGTTGAAATTGCATAAAATGCTGGTTAGGCCACAACTGGAGTACTGGTCACTGCATTTACAGGAAGGTTATGGTTTCTGCCTACTGTGCTATGAACATCTGAGCCTGTAACTCACCCAGGTCCCTTCAACAGCGCCTTCCAAACTCTCAAGCAAGTGACATCTCACCACCTCCTCAGGCCCAGTTGGGGATGGCCGCTAGATGCTGACCTTGCTGTTGAGGGCCACATCCCAAGAACTGATGCGAAGGCTCCAGTTTGATGTATCTGCTTTGTCAGAAAGGCCATATGCAATCCGAAAGCATCCCTGGTGCTGGTGAGGGCAGGGCAGCAAATTTTAAAATGCCTGACCTCTTTCTCTTGTTCCCAGCTGCGATAGTGTGCTCTAGCCCCCCCCGTTTGCTGTCCCTGTGTCTTACTGGCTGTTGGGGATACTGACATGGAAGATGTGGGATCAGGTGCAGGGTTTGCCGTGTTAATTTGGTAGCTCTTCCTAGAGTGATAGATCAGGAATGGAGAACATTCAGCGTGTCATCCTGGCTATTCAGTTAATTCCATTTTGCCCAATCAAATTTTATTTGCCGACATAGAACATAGAACATTACAGCACAGTACAGGCCCTTCGGCCCTCGATGTTGTGCCGACCTGTCATACCGATCTCAAGCCCATCTAACCTACACTATTCCATGTACGTCCATATGCTTGTCCAATGACAACTTAAATGTACCTAAAGTTGGTGAATCTACTACCGTTGCAGGCAAAGCATTCCATTCCCTTACTACTCTCTGAGTAAAGAAACCACCTCTGACATCTGTCCTATATCTTTCACCCCTCAATTTAAAGCTATGCCCCCTCGTGCTCGCTGTCACTATCCAAGGAAAAAGGCTCTCCCTATCCACCCTATCTAACCCTCTGATTTATTTTATATGTTTCAGTTAAGTCACCTCTCCACCTTCTTCTCTCTAATGAAAACAGCCTCAAGTCCCTCAGCCTTTCCTCGAAAGACCTTCCCTCCATACCAGGCAACATCCTAGTAAATCTCCTCTGCACCCTTTCCAAAGCTTCCACATCCTTCTTATAATGTCGTGACCAGAACTGTACACGATACGCTAAGTGCGGCCGCACCAGAGTTTTGTACAGCTTCACCATAACCTCTTGGTTCCGGAACTCGATCCCTCTATTAATAAAAGCTAAAACACTGTATGCCTTCTTAACAACCCTGTCAACCTGGGTGGCAACTTTCAAGGATCTGTGTACATGGACACCGAGATCTCTCTGCTCATCCACACTACTAAGAATCGTACCATTAGCCCTGTACTTTGCCTTCTGGTTACTCCTACCAAAGTGCATCACCTCACACTTGCCTGCATTAAACTCCATTTGCCACCTCTCTGCCCAGCTCTGCAGCTTATCTATTTCTTTCTGCAACCTACAGCATCCTTCGTCACTATCCACAACTCCACTGACCTTAGTGTCGTCTGCAAATTTACTAACCCATCCTTCTACGCCCTCATCCAGGTCATTTATAAAAATGACAAACAGCAGTGGACCCAACACCGACCCTTGCGGTACACCACTAGTAACTGGTCTCCAGGATGAACATTTCCCATCAACTACCACCCTCTGTCTTCTTTCAGCAAGCCAATTTCTGATCCAAACTGCTATATCTCCCACAATCCCATTCCTCCGCATTTTGTACAATAGCCTATTGTGGGGAACCTTTATCGAACGCCTTGCTGAAATCCATATACACCACATCAACCGGTTTACTCTCATCTACCTGTTAGGTCACCTTCTCAATGAACTCAATAAGGTTTGTGAGGCACGACCTTCCCTTCACAAAACTGTCGATAAATCAATTTATTCTTTTCGCGATGATTATAAATCCTATCCCTTATAACCTTTTCGAACACGTTACCAACTACTGAGGTAAGGCTCACTAGTCTATAATTACCAGGGTTGTCTCTACTCCCCTTCTTGAACAGGGGAACCACATTTGCTATTCTCCAGTCGTCTGGCACTATTCCTGTAGACAATGACGAGTTAAAGACATCCATTATTCTTTCAATGTTACTGTCTTTAGCAGCACATGCCCTCACACTGAACACTTGTTAAAAAACAAAATTCCTTGCTGCTTTTGGTAACTGATCTTTCTGTTCCTGGAACCAGTCATTGGTTTTACTCTCAGGTTGACCTGAAATGCTTGGTCATGGACTGACCGGTACACTGGTTTGTAGTCACACATGGTGAATTTGCAATCTTGGTGTAACTAATTTATCTTATTGCCTAGTATATAAATGAGTTAAAGACTTATTAAACATATGATCTTAGTATTCATATTTGCAAGGTTGAAGTAGGTGGACATTAACTTGTTTTGTAGTTGCTGGTGAGTGGTACTTTTTCCTGATTTTTGAAAGAGTTTCACTACCTTTGGGTTACTGGCTGATGTTTGTTCAGTAAATGATCAACTTATTTATTTATTTTATTTGTGGGATATGGGTATTGCTGTTTGAGCCAACAATTATAGCACAACCCAAGTTGCCCTTGAGAAGGTGATGGTGAGCTGCCTTCTTGAACTGCTGTGGTTAGACCCTCAGTGCCGTTAGGGAGGGAATTCCGGAATTTTGACTCAGCGACAGTGAAGGAATTGCGATACATTTCCAATTCAGGACGGTGAGTGGTTTGGCGGGGAACTTGCAGGGGGTGGTGTTCCCATGTACCTGCTGCCCTTGTCCTTCTACGTGCAAGTTGTTGTGGGTTTGTTAGGTGCTGCCTGAGAATGCTCGGTGAATTTATGCAGTGCAACTTGTAGTTAGTATGCACTGCTGCTACTAATCTCTTTCTCTTTCTCCCCTGAGTCCTCCAGTTGTTCCCTGTTTAAACATGAGATATTAAATTCCCTTTCTAACCATTTACCTGAGTCTATACACATGACCCATCGTTTGCTTAGCTCTTTGAAACCCATTACTCGTTTTCAGGGTTGGGGAAAAATGTCTTGCTTTCCTTCACCTGGTCCAAAGCCTCATTACTGGGAACATCACGAGCTGCCAGTCTTGGGTCATGTATAATTTATTTGAATATGTTTACACAACATGAGATTATAATTGGCTACATTGTGCTCTGGGACTACAAGTCTCTGGGAGATGGCAGCTGTGTGAATTGTGATACTGACAAGGCCCTGCTTAAAATAGAGTTATGGACCAGACCAAACCCCCTCAAAATATTCAGAAAATAGTCTGGACCCTAACTTTTCCTTATTTTAAAGACAAATGTGAAGTGCTGTGTTCCACATGCAATGCAACTGGTCAAACTATTCAACTTTAAGCAAAACACAATTTATTGAAACACTGTAGTTAAAATGCAACAGAAAGAAGAACTTAACCCAATGGAAAACTTATCTATTATAATAGATACAATAACTATTATTAATTAACTGTTCCAATATTGTAACATCCCATCGCACACCCTTTGGCAAAAAGGCAAATTCAGAAAATCGATTTTGGCTCACATGCAATCTCAGAAGAGAAGCTCCAGTTTTTGACTGTAATTGAAAGAAGGAAAATGGCTTTCAGTTCTTCTAGACCCCAACAGCAAGTGTTGAAAACTAACTACAAATCCTGGTTCTGAGAGAGCTTGGCCACACCCACTCAGGCTGCTTCTATTGTTCCAACATTTCTTCTTTTTTAAAAAAACTAAAGCCTCGCAAGTTGTTTATCTTCTCATACATTCCTCAGTACGTGACCCCCAATCTCTCCCTAAAAGAAACCAGGATAAAACGCACCTCTTCAAGCCTCAGCATCGTCACAATGGAATCGTGTTTGAACAGAAGGTTTTTTATGAACAAGGCTGTTTCTTTGTATCTGACCTTTCCCAAGGAGAGCAGTTTATTTAGCCACTGGCCATTGTTGGTATTTGCAGTGTGCTTGGATACATTGATGTTTTGAAAAGACTTGTATTTTTTGTTTACAATCATTAACCTCTTTCTGACCAGAACAATGTAAAACTTTTGCTATTACTTTGAGGTTCTGATAGAAGTTGATCTGAAGTTTCCTCTCCTCCTAATGAGACATTTTACTGAAGAAGCTATTCTGAAATGTTTTACCTTTTCTGAAACCATGCACTGTCTTGATTCCACGTTGCAATACTGTCGCTGAGCTCTGCCCATGTCATCCCAGAAGTCACTTCTTCCAGGGTCTGCTCTGACACAGTTTGGCCATTTGACCTGGGTGTCAGACAAAGGCATCTTCGCCCCATACTTTCCCTGAATTATAGCAGTTACTACATAAACAGAGATGTTCCAGTTGGCAAGATGTTCAACCTTATCATTCCTTAGCCACAGTTTCTCATGTGTTCATGGGCTCACCACTAGGATCAGTAAGAAGGCTAAAGCCACACAGAAAGCTCTTGCAACAAAACAAATTCATGAAGGTGAGACCGGCCATCTCAAAATTCCACTTCACTTAAGTATTTGGAGGCCATTTGATCTTGATGAACTCCAGCCTGCTGCCTGGTGACCATCTGAGTCTGGGCAGGGCTGTTTGCAATGTTAATGTTGGAATTGATCCCAAGGTGAGTTTCTGAGGACTTAGCTGGGCCGTTATCGGCATCCCCGATGTAACACTGTGCTGCCCACTCGTTGAAAGCCACATTCAGTTGTTTTGCTTTTAGCTCTTGAGGCAACTAGTTCAATGTTCTGCTGGCTGCTTTCCTGTTTTCCGCTCGATGTCTAAAACTTCAGTGACTGCATCTTAAATTGCGTGCTGCCCTGTTCAGCCATCAGCTTTTTATTGTCATCTCCTCTGGCCATACTAGCCTTTGGGGTATCGGCATTGCTCTAGCTCTGGCCTCTCTAACATCCCTGAATTTAGTTGCTGCGTCGTTGGTGGCTGTACCTTCAGATGTCAAACTCAGGAATTCCCTTGGCAAACCTCCCCCAGTTCCCTTCCCCCCCCCCCCCCCCCCCCCCGTCTCTTCTCTCCCCCCACCGTCGTCTCCCTCCCCGTCCCTCTCCCTCTGGCCATGGATGTGGTCACTTGCCTAATACATTTACATGGCTGCAGGTGGCACCCCTTTGGAAGCACCTTGGAATGTGTTGAAGCTGGCTGTATTGCAGCTGCCGTTTGGTAGAATCACTGATTAGGGAAGAGGGCCATTGGCTCTGCACTGACAGAAAAAAATCCCACACTAGAAATTTGCAGAGGATGACGTCAAGCACAAATATTTGAAAATCTTTAATTGTATTTGGTGATTCCCTGAAGCTGCTTGTGTGGCCTGAATTAACTATCCCTGTAAGTTGCAACATGCTGCAGCTACACCTCTGTAGCTCTCACAAGAATACTTTAATGAAAGGTTGATTGTAATGATTATACACTGCTGGCCTGACACCGAGATCTTTGGCCAGAATGTTTCTGATTTAGTGACGGGGGATGAGAAACCTTTCTAATCAGAGTAGCTCCTTTTGCATTGCTCCAGATGACAAATTGTTGATTCACTGTCGGGTGTCTTTGCCAGAGTCACATGTCACAATAATATTTGACTGTATTTACTTTTCTGGTGAATGTTCTGCAGTACAATGCCTGAAGCATTCCTTCAGGAGTGAGGTTGGGAGCTGTGGATTTTCAGACTCAGTAGGAAGGTTTGGAGTCGATGTTTATTTATCCAAGTGATCGGGCCAGCAGTTTTAATTTTCATTGCAATGGAGCCTCATTCCTCCTGCAGCTGTCTGTTCCTCCCCACCCCACTTCTGGGCAGATGGCCACCAATTAAAAGCTTTCTTTTTTAAAAAAAAAATGTGGCTCTGCCTCTGAATTGACCCCAGCAGGCTGCCTGGGTGGGCTGACACCATCAGAACTGAGACTGGACAGTAGATACTTTGTCCAAGATGGCACAGAGAACAATCTTCTAGCTTCTGTCAGTGCAAACAGGAGGCAAACGTATGCTTTTCCAGCTGACAGTGACACAGCAATGGGTTGGGTTTAAAGCAAACGGCCAGGTGTGGAACCTTGGTTAGATCTTGCCTCTGAGAGCAGAATTGCTCACAATGCTCCATGTCCCAGAAATAAGATCGAGCCTGTGCTGTTGCTCCATAAAAGCTCTGTTCCTCTCTGGCCCACTGCCATTGCAACATCACAGGCTGAAGCCAGGCGGTATAAGGTTCTGGAAGGATTTGATAAATTAGACATGCAGGAGATGTTTCCACTTGGCGCTGTGCCTTCTGGCCATGTGCCCTCTGGTGGTGTGGTGCTCCCTTGGATATGTGCCCTAGGTAAAACACTGTTGTCAGCCCTGTGCCCTTGATGCTCTGTTGTAGGGCACTGTGGTGCTGCCTCAGTTCTCTGTCCTTGACACTGCCATCAGCACTGTGTCCTCGGGCAATGCAGTGTCCCCCTGGTCATGTGCCCTTGGGTAATGTGACAATCCTTAGATTTTGTCCAGTGCATCCATCCAAAATGAAGGTATAATATGTATGACAATTAACCCTGAAGGCAAGCCAGCCATTGTCCTGGGCTTTCCACATCTTCCACATTGCTGAGACCCAGCAGTGGGCAGAAGAATGACTTCACCTGATGAAGGGGCAGTGCTCAGAAAGCTTGTGATTTTTAAATAAACCTGTTGGACTATAACCTGGTGTCATGTGACTTGTGACCTTGTCCACCCCAGTCCAACACCAGCACCTCCACATCATAAACAGCCAGTAACAACCGGCAAGCCAGCCATTGCCCTTGTGAGCCTCAAGGATCTGCATTTGGTTGGAAAAGGTGCAGAGCACGAGATCTGGAGGAGCATGATCAAAATGCATGTTTTTTTTGTTCTTGGCTTGTTCACCACCTTCAGCTCTGCTTCAAGCCTGATGTCTGATCCTTTTCAAAAGTGTTAAACCATACAAGGTATCAAATATATGACAGCACTACATTGCGAGATGAATCACTGTTCCAAATCCCTTCAGCTATTGAATGAGATGCAACTGTCAAAAGAAATGCGTAGGATTTATCATTCCTTCTGACTTGTCATGGTTTAATCTTGCTTTCTGTTTCCTTCAAACTGTGTAAAATCGCAAAACTGCTCTAACCTATGTTAGGTTCCTCGCCCCATCCATTAGCTTCACCCTGACAGATCTCATTGAAATGGAACGATGACACGAGCTTCCATAATGTTGAGGGATTGTGCACAGGGTGTGGCTCGGTTTCAGTGCAAAGCATGAGTACCAGCCAGAAGGGGAGAAAATTCAGGACAGAAAGTGGGGCAAGAGAGTGAGGAAGTGAATCAGCACTGACCACTCTTGGTCATTTCCTGGTTGTGAAACAGTGGGAAAACCATTGGAGGGTAGGCGCCGAGGGATTGTTGGCGCTGTCCTCCTGACTATGCCCATGACCAGAGATGCCCCTCTTGTGCAGCTAGTGCAAGGTCACCCCATGATTCAAGGAATGATTTTTTTTTCCCTCTGGTTTTGCACACGTGACACCGTCTCTGTGTTGTATCCTCCCTCTTTCCGTATTAGTTTGTGCACTCTGCCTAAAGATCAAAGCTTCTTATGTTGGTGCCTAGCCACTCCAGGGTCAGTCAGTGGTCTGCAGCAGGCTCACTGAAGATGGGGAAGCATGAAGGAGAAAAGGCACACGGACTGTGGCTCGGTGCACTTTGGAGGAGTTGCTGACCCATTTCGATAGAATTTAATTTCTGCTTCAAAGACACTGGGCAAAATTCCTGAATATTAATTGAATCTTAAGGGTTTGTGCGTTAGATATGTAGGATTCTTTCAGGGGCTTCTCTATAATTCCGAGATCTCAGGTAACTGTTTGTGCCCATCCTTGCATAGTATTCTTTGATGTTTATCCATGTATCTGTAATGTGTTTAATTGGCAATGCATTGACTCTTGTTGCTGGGCATCTCTGCCACATACCCTATTGTACAATGGCATAAACATAATTCCCTCGAATTTAAAACCTTGTGTGAGATATTCTCATTGCTCCATGCACACAGTTTGAATAAAGATTTAATTATCCTCTTTTCAAACCAGATTTCATATATTCTGATTAAACTTCAAGACCTGAAGATGTTTGTTTTTTCTGGTCTGTCTGCCTATCTCTATCCACACGGCCTCCCTACCCCCTCCCCTGTGCTCTTTCACTCATGCTCTCCCTTTTCCCCCCTCTGCTACCTTTCCCTAACATGCTCCTGTTGTGCTCCCCCCAACTCTGGGTTATCAACTCTTGGGTTCTAGAGTTGTTTGGGTTATCGAGTCGGCTGAAAGTGAGCACCAATCTTGGCTCGTTGGCCACTGCTCTTGCGCAGTTGGGAAATCTTGGTTTGAGGTCCCACTTCCGAGCCGCAAGGAAGTCCAGGTTGACACTCCCAGTGCGGTGATGAGGGGTTGTTGACGCCGTGAGATGGTCGGTGCTGTGGGAGGGTTAGCGCCGTGGGACGTTTGGTGCTAAGGGATTGGCACCGTGGGATTGTCGGCACCGTGGGAGGGCCATCACTGAGGGATTTTTTTTAGCGCTGTGGGAGGTTCGGAGCTGAGGGATTGCTGGCACCGCGGGAGGTTTGGCACTGAGGGATTGTTGGCGCCGCAGGAGGGTCGGTGTGGAGGGATGGTTGGCGCTGTGGGAGGGATCACTTTTTGCGAATGTGAGCTATGTTCTCTGGCGGGTATGAATGCTCCCTGGATGCAATTAGCACAGGAGCAACGGGTTAATTCTCTCAAATTAATGCTATTTTAATCTTTACAGTTGCTGTTTGACCTGGGGCATGTTTGTAGCATTTCTCTTCCCTTCCCAGATTTTGAGTTCCTGCAGTATTTTGCCATAGGTTTCTCCTACACTGATTAGCTTTTCGTGTTTCTCTTCAGTCAGTTGTCCTTAATTGATCTTTCCTGGCAGCCTCTAATTTCAGAGTTGTTAGTGAGCTGGGCAGAGCGCACGGATTACTGCTGATCCATGTTAATATGGTCAGAGTGTAAAGGATACAGTGACATGTTCTCCTTACTCCTCAGTGTTTCATATTTCCACTCGGTGGGCTACTGCTTACGGGATTATTGACAGAGGAAGACAGTTACTGTCAAGATTTCTACATGTGTGCAATCTTTGCTGTTTTATTGAGCCACTCCATTATGTCTTGGCTGTTCAGAGCGAGAAGGCCAAGCTTTTAGATCAGCTGGCAATGGGAGTGAACCTTTAAAACCTGGTGACCTCTGACATAAGTACAACTGAGCAGTGCCCTTGTATCCATTGCAGTGCTCCCCTCACTCCCCTCCAGTTTTTGCACCCACATAAACATGAGGTTATGTAAAACCGATGCATATATGCTTCCTCGCACCAAAGCTTGTTCACCTATTGCCATTGTGCTTTCTGAACTGCTTTGCATCTCTGACAGGCAATTTCCACTTTTAAAATTCTCATCTTTGTTTTCAAACCCTTCCACAGTCTCATCCCTGCTCTTTTTTCTTTCCCCTGACTTTCTTCTCCATTCAATGTAACATTCTCTCTAAATCCTGGTGACAGGCATCTTGTATTTTCTGGATATTCCTTCTCTTTTTTTCTTCTTTCTCAACACATTCTCCCCCCCCCCCCCCCCCCCCCCCCCACACACACACACACACACACACACACACACACACACACACACACACACACACACACACACACACACACACACACACACACACACACACACACACACTTTCGCTCGCTCTCTTTCTTTAAATCAGACCTCTGTGTCCAAGGTTTTAGTCAGCGGACCTCCTGTATGATTCACATGCCCTTCTGTTCCCCCCCCCCCCCCCCCAGGGCATTGTTAATAGGCGGTGGTGAGTTGCCTGCAGCCCTGATGGAGGTGAGGTTTGGGAGGTCCATTCACAGCATTTTGGGAAGTGGCTTCCCCAGCAATGCGGGAGAAATGAGGATATAGTTTCAAGTGAAGATGGCTTAGAGCGGAGCTAGTAGCTGGCAGTGACCCTGTGCAACTGCTGCCCTTGATTGTCGAGAAGTACATTAGAATTGTATAAATACATTTGGTTGTTATCAACTACAAGTTACTGCTACAAGAGAGCAGGTCTGAGGCAGGCAGTGCCTGCTGGCACCTACAGTCCAGGGATGTGCAGGACAGGTGGATTGGCCATGGGAACTGTAGGGTTATAAGGATAGGGTAGGCAGGTGGGGCGGGGTGAGATGCTGTTTGCAGGGTTAGTATGGACATAATGGGCCAAAAGGCCTGCTTCCACACTGTTGGGTTTCTGTTATTCTATTGTCATTTACAACTGAGCGGGCAAACCAGAGACTGTGACCGTGTCTGGAGATGTGCATATGCGCACCCATCCGAAGCTGTCCCAGTTTCAGTGACTCTGTGCCATAGTGCAGACTTCAAGAGATGATAATCACAATGGAACTGCAAGCACACAGAACCAAAGTGCGTTACTGAAATGGACTTTGGAGGAGTTGGCGGGGGGGGGGGGGGGGGGGGCGGGGGGAGAGCTGTTGTGATTGCAGGAGAGTGATGATATGGAAGGTGTCCCTCCCACCACTCTTTACAGCCGTTGGATAGCTCTGCATCTCTTATTGAGACTCGGTTTGATTTTTTTTCACTCTTAAGACTCTGAGTGATTAGTCTCTTGGTTTCTCTGCCAATGTGTTGGATGAAGTTATTAACCTGAATTGAATAGCATTTACTGTGGTTGCTGGAGACCCCCAGGCAAATATTGCACATGGGACAGTGTGCATCTTCGATACCAAACAAGGTCATTAGAATTTGTTCAATGGAGCTGTTCTTGGATCGTAGAAATCTGTCAATGAACTTTTTTTTAAGGTTTGCAGCATTTTCTCTCGCTTGTTTGAGCAGTTGTGATAAATTAACTTGGTTGCCCTTTTGATTCAGTGTCACTCCCAGTGATTGATGTTCTTTAATAGTTTTCAGTCTGTGAGGAGTTGTTTTTAGATTCGTGGAAACTCCTTCCTATCAGTTCAACATCTGTTTCCCTGGAGAGAAATTTGGTCATGAGTGAGAGCCTGGGGAAAAATAGGACCACAGATTGGTGCCTGTGTTGAGTCTGAACTCTGGCGAATTCAAATCGAGATGTGCAGGTGTTTGTTGGTTTGTTGGTTTGTTATCTCATTGAGAAGTCAAATTGAAAGATTCAGAGCACTGCATGATCATGGAAACAGATATACGTGTTACCTGGTTGTGAATACACAGGGAAAAAGGGATACAGAGTTTTCTTTTTTTCCTGAAAAGACGGGAGTTTAAATTAGTGCCACATTACTGTGTAGAGACAGGGTTGTGGTGTGACTTAGTCTTGGGATGGGGTGGGGGATATTTATCTCATTTGGTATCTGTTGCTGTGTCCTGATTGACTTTTTGCCCTTATTTCATGTACAGCACGCATCTGTGTCAAATCAACAAAATAACCATTCACTAGCTCCTTTTCTCATTGCCCCAGCTGATAAAAGTCACCTGCCTGGTTAAAATTTAACTAAAGCCTGGCTGTTAACTGTCAATCAGCAATAATGGTTACATTGTCCATGGAAAAAGCTGTACCATTCAGAATCCTCTTCGCAACCAATCAGCACTCTCTTCTGATCGCTTCCCTGCTTGTGCAGTGTTGTAAGATAATGTCACGTGTGTTTCATGTGTAACATAGTGTGTGTTTTGAAGAATGTTTCTTTAGCTGTTAAGTGCTAGACAAAAAGCCTCAGCTAGTTGGTCTTTTATTTTCAGTTATCCTACAATTATAGGCTTGGACCCATCCTTCCCTCCTTCAAACTGAGTGTAATATTGTGATTGCTGCTCCCCAGGACTACCTTCACTTTGAGAGTGTTCATTAATCTTATTTTGTTGCCCAATACCAGGCTAAATATAGTCAGCTGTTTGGCTCAATCTCAGTCCCTTTTTGTTCCTCTTTTTCTGGTAAGATTACTCACAATGGATGCTGGGACCAAAAGTTGGTTTTGAGTTAGCAGCTGGCCAATTTTTAAACAATTATCTTTGTACACCGATGTAAAAGCTCAGATGAATATAAAGTCTTTATGGGAGTGTAAAGCATTGCTTTAGCTCATCAACCCAAAGGTTGCAAACCAGGGCCCTCCCCTCATGGGTAGGTGTGTTATAAGGAGCCTTTGTGTTTTTGCCATTTTGGTTTTGCTCCTCGACTCAGTTTGTTGGAATCCTTGACCTGGCTGAAATTCAGGGGAGGGAGGCTGGAGAAGGGCTGACCTTGTTGATGGAGCAATGAGATGAGTGCCCCATTTGGCTGTAGCCTTGTGTTGATATCTGCCATATATAGTGGCTGCCAACCTGCATAAAGATTCTCATTAATCCACTGTAATCCTGTGATTTTTCACTGCGTCAGAAGTGAAGCTTAATGACCAATGCCGCGGCTAAGCGCAGCCTATCTGATGTAAATACATCAGCAACGCTGCCAGGAGTGTCATTAATTAATTTTTTTTTGAAAGCATTATTTCAGACCAGCAGTGTTCACCTCATGCCTTTGCCCATCCTACTGAGTTTAATCTTGTCTGTCTAAAAGGATTTGTTGTATTTTGTGCCACGGTTTAACTTGTGGATACCTCGTGGTACCATGGGAGTTGATCAGACTGTTCCTGAAAAACATCTGTCTTTTCTGTGTCGATGAGCAATGAGGTCAATGAGCTTAAGACGGACATCAAAACACGACTCGGATTTTATTTCAGACCAAAAATTCGCATTCCAAAGTAACTCCATGAGGAAGTCCGCATCCAGGGACAGCAGGGATAGGCTGCTTTTGTTGATCTGAGAAAGATCTGATTGATTTCTCATCCTTGCCCTGTGCTGCAACATCTTTAAGAGATGCAAGAGATCCTACAATGCAGAAGAACAGGGGAGTTATCTGTGTTGTCCTAGGGTCAATAATTATCCCTCAGCCAGCATCACTAGAAACAGACTTTAGCTGGTTATTACCACATTGTGGTTTGTAAGAACTCACTGTGTGTAAGACAGTGGCTGTGTTTGTAATGTGACAACAGTGGCTATGTTTTAAAAACGATGCTTCGTTGACTACTAAGTGCTTTGTGACATCCTGAGGTAATAAAAGAGCTTGATTATAAATGCATGTTATTTAAAACCAAACAGTCGAATGCTAAACGTGATACCCTATCCTGCATTCTGTCTGTGCCTCTGCTTATTTTGAATCAACCTTAGGATCTTGTCCAAACCAACATGTTTTAGGTTAGGAAGCATCTGAGTCAAAATGAGACTGTAGAATTATTTGCACTGCAGCAAAGAAAGGGATGAAGGCTCTTCAATTGAGCATTTAAAAATTTATAAAGGGTTTGATGATTTGCAAAGGAAAGGACTGTTTCTGATTTCTGGGCACTGGTGAAGTGGAGTTATCACATCAGAGGTAGCGAGTGGTTATAAGAAATGTCTTTACATGCATACATCTAGCAGGGCCCGTCAGCAATTCCCTGAGGTTGTTCCTGTTGCTGTTGTTTCATAGACTTGTACAGCACAGAAATAGACCCTTCAGTCCAACATGTCCATGCAGACCAGATAACCTGAATTAATTTAATCCCATTTGGCCCTTGCCCTTCTAAAACCTTCCTATTCATGTACACATCCAGATGCCTTTTATGCATTTAAAACTATGAAGGGAATAGATAAGACAAGAAGTAGAGAGGATGTTCCCACTGGCAGGTGAAGCTAGGACAAGAGGGCATAGCCTCAAGGATAGAGGGAGCAGATTTAGGACTGAATTGAGAAGGAACTTCTTCACTCGGAGGGTTGTTAATCAATGGAATTCCTTACCCAGTGAAGTAGTTGACACTACTTCAGTAAACGATTTTCAAGCTAAGGTAGATATTTTTTGAACAATAAAGAAATTAAGGGATATGGTGAGAATGTGGGTAAGTGGATCTGAATCCACGAAAAGATCAGCCATTATCTTAATGAATGGCGGAACAGGTTTGAAGGGCCGAATGGCCTACTCCTGCTCCAATCTCTTATGTTCTTAAATGTTATAACTGTACACACCTCCACCTCTTCCTCTGGCAGCTCGTTCCATACACACACCACCGTCTGTGTGTTTAAAAAGTTACCCCTTCGGCCCCTTTTAAATCTTTCCCCTCTCACCTTCAACCTGTGCCTTAATGGTTTGGACTCCCCCACCCTGGGGAAAAACAAACTTGGCTATTCACCCTATCCACGCCCCTCATGGGTTTATAAACTTCTACAAAGTCACCCCTCAGCCTCCAATGCTCCAGGAAAATAGCCCCAGCCTATTCGGCCTCTCCCTCTCGCTCAAAGCCTCTGACCCCAGCAACATCCGCGTAAATCTTTCAAGTTTCACAACATCCTTCCTGTAGCAGGGAGACCAGAATGTTCCAGATGTGGCCCAACCAATGCCCCATTGTGGTTGGTTGGCTCGCCGAGCTGGTTCGCTGTTCTGCAGACGTTTCATTACCCTGCTGGGTAACTTCATCAGTGCGGCCTCCGATGAAGCACTGTTGTGTTTTCCTGCCTGGTATTTGAACTTTGGTGTCCGTTGAGCTGGATTACCTGACTTCCAGTTTTCCTTCACAACGTAGTGTGTATATATATGGGATCTAGCTCTGTGTTTATTGATGGCTTTCTATGTGGAAAGCCAGGCCTCCAGGAATCCCCGCGCTTGCCTCTGTTTTGCCTGTCCCAGGATACTTGTGTTGTCCCAGTCAAATCGATGGTTCTGCTTATCCATGTGCATGGAGATGAATGAGTATTGGTCATTTTTTTTTTGTTGCCAATTGATGTTAGTGTACCCTAGTGGTTAATCTCCTTCCTGTTTGTCCAAACACAACGTAGTGTTTGTTGCAGTCTTTGCAGGGAATCTTGTATATGACACTGGTCCTGTCCATTGTGGGGAACAGGAAGGAAATTAACCACAAGCGTACATGAACATCAATTGGCAACAAAAAGACACAACCCATACTCACTCATCTCCATCCACATGGATGAGGAAAACCACTGATTCAACTGGGACAAGCAAAGCAGAGACAGACACAGGAATTCCTGGAAGCGTGGTTCTCCAGGAAGAAAGCCATCAGCAAACACACAGATATGCTCCACAATGAAGGAAAATGGGAAGTGAGGTAGCCCAGCTCAACAAACTCCAAAGTTTAAATAACAGGCAGGAAAACAAAACAGAGCTTCGTTGGAGGCTGCACTGATGAAGTTACCCAGCAGGGTAATGAAATGTCTGCAGAACAACGAACCAGCTCAGCGAGCCAACCAACCTCAACATCCACAACCCGAACTACACATCTATCCTAAAACCTCAGTAACCGATGTCTTGTACAGTCGCGATGATGACGTCCCAACTTCTATACTCTATGCACTGACCAGTGAAGGCAAGCATGCCATACACCTTCTTCAGTACCCTGTCTACCTGTGACTCCACTTTCAATGGACTATGAACCTGTGCCCCTAGGTCTGTTTGGTTGGCAGTGCTGTCCAGGCCCCTACCATTAAGTGTATAAGTACTGTCCTGGTTTCCCTTACCAAAATGCAGCACCTCCCATGTATCTAAAGCAGTGCATTGTGATGTTCTTGCACACCTCTGGGTCAGGTGGGACTTTGAACCTGGATTCTTTGCTCAGAGGGAGGGACACCACTGCTGCACCAGAGCACCCGCCTGACCTCTTTTCTGTTTGACACTAGGCTTGTGCCTCTCAATGACTTTCTACATAGAACATAGAACAGTACAGCACAGTACAGGCCCTTCAGCCCACGATGTTGTGCCAAACTTTTACCCAAAACCTAAGGTCTATCTAACCTCCACCCCTACCTTTATACTATCATCCGTATGCCTATCTAATAGCTGCTTAAATGCCCCTAATGAGGCTGACTGCACTACCCTCTCTGGCAATGTGTTCCACGCCCCTACCACTCTGAGTAAAGAACCTACCTTTGATGTCTCCCTGATGTCTACCTTCTTTCATTTTAAAACTGTGTCCCCTTGTAAAAGCCACCTCCACTCTAGGAAAATGTCTCTGGCTGTCTATTTTATCTATACCTCTGATAATTTTGTACATCTGTATCAAGTCATCTCTCATCCTTTGTCGTTCTGAAGAGAAAAGCCCTAGCTCTCTCAACCTTTCCTCCTTAAGACCTTCCCTCCATTCCAGGCAACATTTTGGTAAATCTCCTCTGCACCTTTTCCAACGCTTCCACATCTTTCCTGTAATGAGGTGACCAGAACTGGACACAATACTCCAGACGTGGCCAAACCAGGCTTTTGTACAGCTGGAGCATAACTTCACGGCTCTTGAACTCAATCCCTCTATTAATGAAATTTACATTCTTGGTGGGAATAGATTTCTGCCTGGAATGACAAACTCCTGATTTAAGGGAATTAGTTAGAGCTGCAGAAGCCAGCTGGAAAGGGACAGTCTATTCCTCTTGGGACTGAAGGGTTATTGGGGGAGGAGAAAGAATGTAAACGCCTCGCGTTCACTATAACTTTGCCTTTCTGTAATTTACTTGTTTGTTCATCCTTAACCCACCCACAAGGAATAATGGGTCCACATGCCTACAGCCTGGTCCCTTCACAACCCAAGTAACATTGATCCAATCGCCCTGTCTGCACTCCTCCTTTTAAGTTGTTTCTAGTTAGGACCAAAATGCCACAGGGACTAGTAGACCATTGTATTCATTCGAGAGAATGATTGTTTGTGTAGAAAACTGTGGGCTGCATTTGGGTGTGAGCGCTGTGGGCAGGCACCCCCACACTAGACAGACAGTAACTCGTCAATGTCTGAATTGGAGATTTAAACTAGTGATAGGCTACCACACAGATCAGGCACCCAGCTGTACAGAAAGGAAGCATGCAGCTTCGCCATGTGTTTGCTATGTGGAAAATAGGATGGAGCAGGAAAACAGTATTATCTGTGAACCTGCCTTTGGACAGTAGGTAGGACTTTACCCACATTCCCTGGCACCTGTCTTGAATGATTATGGAATAAATCTCCAAAATGCTCAACGTAACAGGCTAACCTATTGAGCAAGTTGACCCACAAATGGAATTGTAACCAGGAGAAATGAACACATTTCTGGTCTCCCTGCTACACGAGATATTAAACGGTAGAATTTAATGTCACCAGGTTCCAACGTCCAAAAGGTGGCACCCTCAGGATTGATACTTTGCCCATTTCAGATTTTCGTCCGTTTGTCTGACTGATGACAAACCCCACATTGCCTGTTGGGTCAGCTTGAGCTCCTTGGGCAAGACTCGCTTTTTAATTTCAGACAACCATGTTAGGTGTTGGAATACAAGGGTGGCCTGGAAATAAGGATCTATGACCAGAAAGGAGGGGCAGTGATGATCAGAAAAGTGATTTGATTTGATTTATTATTGTCACATGTACCTAGGTACAGTGAAAAGCGTTGTTTTGCACTCGGTACAGGCCGAGCATTCCATACAAAGATCACAGGGTGATAGAACAGACTGAGGAAGACAATGTTGTGGCTGTAAACAAGGCGCACAAAGAGCGAGATAACGAGGTGTAAGCTGGATGAACACAGCAGGCCAAGCAGCATCAGAGGAGCAGGAAGGCTGACGTTTCGGGCCTAGACCCTTCTTCAGAAAACAAGCGAGATCAACATTAGATTTGAAATTTGAGAGGTCCTTTCTGAAGCCTAATAACAGCAGGAGAGAACCTGTTCTTGACCCTGTTGGTATGTGTGTTTTAAGCTTTTGTTTTCTGCCTGATGGAACAGCTTGGAAGAGATTATAACTGGCGTGGGAGGAATCTGAGATGTTGGCTGCTATCTAAGGCAGCGGGAAATGTAGATGGAGCCTATGGATGGAAAGTTGGCTTGTGTGATGGACTGAGCTGTGTTCATAGCTCTCTTGTAGTGGCTGAGCAGTGACCAACAGCAGCAAATCTTTTTAATGCTTCTCTTCCCCTCCTGCATTTTGTACATCGATGAATTTGTAATATTTCTGGTAGATGCCATTATGCATTCCTTCAGTTGTATGCCACCCTTGGTGGTCACACTCAGAGCAAACCAATAGCCTGAAGGGGACATAAAATAGGTAGACCTCAGGCCTGGAGTGTGTCTCTTAAAGCCTATGTCCATATTGCGTACAGACAGGTACTTCAGAATGGCCTGCAAAACAGGCAGGTCATCAATGATTTAGCTCAATGTCAAAAAAAGTTGGATTTTTGGATAATTCTAGTTTTCCGACAGCAGTTTTTAGGGTATTGTATTACAGGTTGGCACAGTTCTGAGATGTAGAGGCATCTGGGCTTCAAAGTGCATGAATCACAGAAGATTTGCAGCAGGTGATGATGAAAGCTAATAGAATGTTATAATTTAATATAATGGGAACTGTATATAAAATTAAAGATGTTTTGCTTCAGTTCCACATTTGAAATAACATTTGTCATTTTATTTAAGGAAGGATGTAATTGCATTGGAGGCATTTCAGAGAAGGATCAACAGCTGATACCTATTGCCATTTAAGGGAAGGTTGGATAGGCTGGGTTTGTATCCACTAGAGTTTGGAGTGGGCAGTGACTAGATGAACACACACAAGATTTGAGGAGTCATCACATAGTAGATGAAGATGATGTTGCATCTTGTGGGATAATCTAGAACTAGAGATCCCTGGTTTAAAAATAGAGGCGAAGCAAAATGTTCTGTTTCTGAGACTCCTGCATCTTTCTCAGACTCACTTCCTGACAAGGTGATGGACACAGAGTGCTTGAATTTTAACATTAAAGCAGGAGTTGATAGATTCTCAGTAAGCAAAGAGGTGAAAGGCTATTGGACTAGTCTAGAATGTGGATTTGTGATTACAGTCTGATTAGCCATGATCTTGTTAAATGAGGTGGCTCGGTGGTTAGCACTGCTGCCTCAGCGCCAGGGACCCGAGTTCAGTTCCACTCTTGGGTGACTGTCTGTGTCTGGGTAGAGTTTGCATATTCTCCGTGTCTGCGTGGGTTTACTCCGGGCACTGCCAGTTTCCTCCCAGAATACATCGATGTGTAGGATTGCTGGTTTGGCCATGCTAAATTGCCCATAGTGTCCAGGGATGTGCAGGCTTGGGTAGGTTAGCCATGGGAAATGCAGCATTACAGGGTAGGGCTGTGGGTCTGGGTGGGATGGTCTTTGGAGGATCGATGTGGACTCACTGGGCTGAATAGCCTGCTTCCACACTGTAGAGATTCTATTCTATGTAAATAATTGTTGAGAGGTTGAACAGCTTCATTTACAGCTTCTTGCCCCCCTCGCCTCCTTGTTTGTATGTAACTATTTACAATGTAATAATCTTGCCATGGTTTCTAATGGAGCTAATATAAAAAGAAACAAGCCAATCGGATCCCTTTCAACCAAAGACCAAGAACTGCAGATGTTGGAAATCTGAAACAAGAAATGAAGTTGCTGAAGAGCCTCAGCAGGTCTGGCAGCATCTGTGAAGAAAAAGCAAGGTTAACATCAGGTCACCCTTTTTCAGAACACATCAGTTGAATTATTTGTACAGTATATTTGGTTGTAATTGTCTGGAAGATGCATGCAGACTTGATGCGCAGTATATCTGGGACTGTTTGGAATTACTTAAGCACAAGCTTAAAGATCATTTGTATGCTTTGAGACAACATGCAAAATAATTAACAGCATTTTCATGCTCCTGATTCTCTCGAAGGCAGACTGAAGATGGTTGAGTACGAACATTGGCTGTACAAAGATCAGCAATGAGCTGCAAAATTTCAGTGCTGACAAGTTGAAGATGTGAGACAAGGATGAGTTACAGAAAGGTCTAATTTTGGTATTTTTGTTGTAGGTGTTAATGCGCATTCCATTTGCATCTTTTCTGATCAAGTAACAGTTTTTTTGGCAACGTAATTAATCAAAACATTTATCTGCCCCAATGCAAGGCTTTAATAACTGTGTAAAGGGAATGGTGAACCAGGTACCTTGCCTCTAAATAAAAACTTGACACTTCAAAGTTCTGACTTTGCTTAGTGAATGTGAACTTTACATATCTCAAAGGAGGAAGGGTTGCATTGATACTGCAACAGACATGGCAAAGTGCCCCACTGCCAGCGAAATACTGTCGGTACAGTCACGTAGGAACAGTGTCAGCCAATTGCTGCACAGCAAGCATCCACCATCAGCAAAGGGATAATAGCCAAAAAAAAAAGTTTTGAGGTTTTGTTATTGGTCAGGGAACTAGAAATAACTACCTTTTCTCTTCCCACAGTAATCCAATGGGATCTTTTTATATCCACCTGAGGGAAATCTCGTTCTTGCACTCTCCTGCAAACCACCCCCTCTCCACTTCTCTCTCTTTCTTTCCCCTCCCCTTGACGGTTCTTTTCCACCCCCACTTCCACTACTCTCTGTCTCTGTGTCTGTTTGTCTGTCTCTCACTCCACACCACACCTGCGCCCCTCCCTCTCTCCCTCCCGCTCTCTCTTCTCCCCCCCCCCCCCCCCACCTCGCTCTCCCTCCCTCCAACTCCCCCATCCCTGTCCCATCTGCCACAGGCCATTGCCTGAGTCATTCCACAGAAAGTGAAACAATCTCAAGGGTAAGGAAGCCGATAAAAGCAACTAGGGTTTTTCAAATTGGCCGCAGGCTGCTTGTATTTATTTAAGAGTTTGGTTTTTCTGCATGTCTTTTTTCAAATATTTGCCTTGACATAATTTGCATTTAACGGTTGGAGCTAGCTTTGGAGAGAAGTGAAAGCTCACTGGTTTGATTAGTGTGGCTTATTGAGAGATTGGAGATTTAGGGGAAGTCAGGCAAAGCATTGAATGGATTTTCTTTGAAAAGACAGTTGTCACAACTTGTCCCCGTTTATTAGTTGGCACAATCCCAGAGGCTTTCTGATGAGCCAGGTTTCGTAATTGTACATCCCTCCCCTCTGTGCAGCTCTCTAGGCTGTTCCACATTGTAGGGAGTTCAGCAAAAACTGTGAACCGATTAGCCAGACCCACCTATTATTGTGATTGCCGGACCTAACTGCAGGGATAATGAATGGTGCTTAGAAACACAGATAGGAGCAGGAGGAGGCCATTTGGTCCTTCGAGCCTGCTCCACCATTCTTCACGATCGTGGCTGATCATCCAACTCAATTGCCTAATCCTCATCTCTGTCCTAAATTGTCTATCCCCAATTCTCATACTGTGACCCCTAGTTCTGGACACAGCCATGATCAGGAACATTCTCCCTGCACCTACCCTGTCCAGTGCTGTCAGAATTTTTGAGTCTCTGAGTTGACCCCCTCTTCATTCATCTGAACTCAAGCGAAAACAATCCTAACTGGGTACGTCAGACCCCCTATCCCTGGAATCAGCCTGGTAAACCTTCACTGCACTCCCTCGAGAGCATCTTTCCTCAGAAACCATATGAGTGCGTACTGTGCCCACTACCATGCAGGCAATGAGGGGAGAGGTTGCGCCAATCTCTGAGTCTGACCCTAACTACCTGTTCCTGTGCACCACAGATACCACAGTACCTCATCCTACCAGCTCACCTCATACACTGGAGCGCAAATGACCGAGTGTGGGTTTGTCTGCTTGCTCTGGGTCATGTTGCCTCTGTGCGTCTACACGTGACGGTGCCTCTTGGGGATTAATCAGGACCGCCCTTTGCAGCAACTATCCAGAGAGAGCTGGAGAACAGCTTGTGTCCTCTCCCACAGATGTTCGAGATCTGTTCTCACTTGGATCACGCCTCGTTAGCTAAGGCACTGTCCCCACATCACCTTACAGCAATTGGAGGGAAGGATTTTGATCAATTTCCACTAGTGTTACCATCAGCCTGGGGTACAAATGTCAGACAAAGAGCATAATGAGATTTAGAATCAGGAGGAAACCATTCAGCCCCTCTAACCTGCTGCACCTTTCAGTACGATCACAACTGATCTGATTGTAGTTTTAAGTTGACTTCCTTCCTGACCCCCATTACTTCAGTCAGAAATCTGCCTGACTCAGCCTCTGTTATATTCAGTGACCAAGCCCGTCCTTTTCTGTGGGGAAGGGAATTCAGTGATGCTGTGAGGAGCTTGTATGATTGGCACCACTGCCATCCATAACCTCCACCATTTTATTGTCTGCACCACTGAAGCCCAGTGACAGCAGTGTGTATCATTTATCACAGATGCTGCGAAAGCTCACCACGGTGCACTTCTCACCTTCTAATTGTGTTTCTTGACTGTTTGGATGCAGAATGTTATGGACCCACCATCCAGATGCAGGCTTCTGTCTGAGTCACAAGTTGCCCTGACTCTGAAGTCTCTTTCTTTCAGTGTGTATGTGTCGCTGAGTATCCTTTAGTGTCGCTGAATTGCAGGAGTTCCCTCCCTAAGGGCAGTATGGGTGTCCTTGCAGCACGTGGATTGCAGCCGTTCAGGAAGGCAGCTCATCACCACCTTTATCGAGGGCAACTAGGGATGGGCAATAAATGCTGGGCCAGCCAATCACATCCCAGAAGTGAATAAAAAAGAAACACATCCGCGTGCTGTGTGTGTGGGTGTGAGTTTCCTAATCTATTGGCTGCTAAATTATGAATGTCTAGTATGCCCTGTGGTGTGTAATAAATCAGTGAGTCTGTCCTGCTGATGGTTTTTACTGTTGTATCAGTGACCTGGACCACTTTGGATTCCAAATGATTATTATCACATGGTGATTGTGAGACAATTAGATCCCGAGAACAAAATGAATTGCGGCTATATTTTTTCCAGTTTTATTACGACTGTTTTTAGGATTATTCCACGTTTCTTTTGTAAAACACTTAAAATGGACATTTTCTCTCTCAGACCCTGAGTCTTTTGTTATTTTTCCTCTTTGTTTTAAACTGCTGCCTCTGAATGTGGACATCTACATGATGCGCATATGTGCTCATGCACACTGCTCCACATGCCCATACGTGTACATGTGCGCACAAATGCACTTTTGGCCACATGCACACGTACCCCCTTACGCGCCTTACATGTGCGTACACTCACATCTCCATCCACTGCTTGCTCCCTCTGCCCCCTGGCTGCTATCTCTCCCTGACTCTCTCACTGACGTAGCTGCCTCCCAGCCCACAGAATGTGTCCAAAACCTTGTAAATTCCACAAACTTTCCGGTTGTTCCCAGCCCCTTCCTGGAAGTAATCGGAGGATGAAGAAAACAGTGTTGTATTTCCCTTTTCACTTTTTGATGGTGGCACTGACTGAATCTTGTCTCAATGCAGCCAATAGCTATTTTTGCACAGCTGTAGACAGGCCCTGATGTTGTTTATCCCTGCCTCAGGCCAACTAGCTTTCTGTTTTCTGCTGCTTTTGCTGAGAACAACCTTTGACACAGTGTCATCTAATGTTATTGTATTATTGGCTAAATAAAGCTGAGTGCTGGCCTGGGGGTAGCAGCTGAGATGGGTACAGGCAGCAGGCTAAGTGCAGAAATGGGTGAGAGCCTTGATGTACGAAACTAATTGAGGTGGTGGTGCAGTGAAGGCCTGGCAGTTGTAACTCTGTGAATAACACACACTTTACCCAGAGCCCGAAGGTTGTGGATTTGGGTCCAATCATGGGGAAAGTGGCTGCGTAACTGAACCTGGCACTGCCTGTGCCAGTCATGGGGGAGTGTTGCATAGAGAAGAACCTCATGGTCCTCATTTAACTGCTTGCTGTTAATGGGAGCTTGCTGTGCACACGTTGCCTGCAGTGTTTGCCGACATAATGGCAGGAGCACTGTGCCAGCTGTCAGAGTTTTCAGGAGCTTGTGAAGGGCGAGGTTTCACATCTGTCCTTCCATCAATGTGTGTCAATGGATTTCTGACAGCAACCCACCTCCGCTACAGGGAAACTGGAGATCAATTGAACACTACCTCCAGGTACAGAAGCAAGGCTGACTGGTCCCTCCATGCAAACTTCTCAATCTACTTTTCCTCCAACTTGTATTCTCTCTCTTTTTTCCCTCTCCCTCCTTTCTGACACCACCCCCAGTGCTGGTCTCTCGGTCTCTCTCTCTCTCTGGGGAGTGGGTTAGCTGTAGGTGGGAGTGGAATTGAGCTGGGAACCCTGCGAGTGGCCCGTTATGACTTTGTCTAACCCCCTGAGGCAGCTATTGCTGAGAATCGCTTTGTTCCCTCAAAGCTGGGTCTGTTTTCGCAGACAGCGCTGTGTCATGAACACTGAGGACAGGCAGAGAGTGCAGACTAAGAAGCAGTTTGATTATTATTTTATAGATAATAAAATGTGAGGCTGGATGAACACAGCAGGCCAAGCAGCATCTCAGGAGCACAAAAGCTGACGTTTCGGGCCTAGACCCTTCATCAGAGAGCCTTATTTTGTTGTTTTAAAGAAAAGTTCTAACTTCTTCGGTTTTATTTATTTTCATTCGACAACCTTTGGAGAAATGAATAGCCTAGTTTTTAACTAGCAGGTGATTTTTTTCTAAATCAAGTTTGTGCCTGTTTACTGGAAAGAGCTGATTGAATTTTGTGGAGGTTGCTGGATTGTTTAGCCTTCCAGCTGCTCCGCAGCACTGTGGTGTTGGGCTAAATTATTGTGTTTACAACAAATGGGCCCAACAGGTTCTGCATCTCTGTCAGCACCTTTTCTGTCAAGGAACAGTGCTGTGTGGCAGTCTCCAACATTGATAAGAGGGAGACTACAGTCACATAACCTGATTCATTCAACTCATAATGTATGAAACCACTCCTTGTATGCGTGTGTGTGCACACGCATGAGTGTGTGTATAAGAGAGAGGGAGAGAAAATAAAGTTTTCAGTTTATGCTGAGTCTTCCCCAAGGTCTTAACATTGCAAAATGTTGTAGAGTTGATGAGATGCCTTTTGAAGTGTCAGAAAATGTGGCGCGTAGTGCGGTCCTGTAATTGGCAACGAACTGAAGGAACATATAATCAGTGTCAGTGATGTTGATGTGAGGAACAAGTATCAGCCTGGGACACTGGGGAGAGTACTCCTGCCATTACTGAAAGCAGTGCCATGGGATCTCTCTTTGAAGTGAACCTGAAGGAACAGCTGGGGCCTGGGCCCAATGTTTTGAGATGCCCCACCCTCAGTACTGGCTCCCAGAGGCTCCGATCTGCGCTGAAGCCTTTAGAAGTGAGGTTTTGAACTGTTGCTGGGAGAGTAGCATGTGCTTCCAATTTGAGGCAAGTCCCTCGCATCTCCAATGTAACCAGAGTAGTCGGGGGCACAGCAGCACTGGCACAAGGGCATGTTTTCCCAGGAATGGAATAGCAGGAACTCATTATCCTGTGGCAGCACACCACCCCCACCCAACCCCCGGCCACCCAAACCTGCCCGTTCTTTGGTTGACGTGCATACATCTGTGAACCTCAGGATAGAAACCAGGCTTTGTTTTATACCAGTGTCTGGTTGGCTATGTTTTCTCTCAAGTTCCAAACACACTTTGTAAGGATCAGTCATCTGTGATACTTGAGCCCTGACTTTTCTTGAGCATAAAAATTAAAACCCACGTGCTGCCTGCCCACTACTGAAGGCAAACTCTGGTGCAAACCTGCATCACAGAATCTGATCCCAACTCCAAAGCTCCTTATTGGGGTTGACCTTTAGTCTGTGAAAGCCAGGCGATGGGAGGGATGGGGGACTATTTCACCTCTTCCAAAATGTTACTCATGTAAAAGTGAACCCCTCAATTCTCAGCTGAAGAGTTTGTCTGAAAAACTGACTTTAACGCACGTTTACATAGGTTGGAACTTGGAAAGCCTTTAGAATGCCAAGCTGTTCCCCTCCCTTTTGTAAGGTGCTTTGTTTTGGGAATCTGTAGGATTTTGGTCCTGTTTGTTAGCAAGCCAGTGATAAGGCTGGGGGTGTTTGTAGTCTGCCTTTTTAAATGAGGCTGGGAGCTGACCATTCAAAAGTTATCTGTCCTATCTCATCCTGGGCAGTTCCACCCTGTAACCTCCCTCGCACTCTCAACACCAGCAAAAAATACAACATGCTGCAGAAACTGGCAGGTCCAACAGCATCTGCGAGGAGAGAAATAGAGTTTACATTTTGACTTCACTGTGGCTCTTCTTCAGAATTGAAGAACTGACTGCATGGGAGGTACCTGCAGCGATGCCTAGTTCCCAACCTCCCATGTGACAGTTCCCTGCAGAGGCTGTGCTGATAACTGGTACTTGTAGGAAGATGAAGCATTAAGCTGACAGTGGTCCATCCCCAACAGATGATCATTCCTCCTCTTGTTGTACTGGAGCCTCCCAATAGGGGGTGCCCTCTACAGCCACCTCTGTCCAGACTGTCTTGGTCAGTCGCGATGGCCTCTTGTTTCCCTCCAGAGGGAGGGGCTATGTGTTTTCCCTCCTGAGCAGCCTTCAGCAGAATCACTGGGTAAGCATCACTTCTGCCATTTCTGGGGATGTCGGGATGATGATGAGTGAGTGATGCTCCTGGGTTTCCGAGAGTGAGGAGCCTTTTTAAACATTTGCCTAGAAATCAGACCCTACAGGATCCTAGTGAGGGACAGAACTTCACATTTTAACATTTTTTTACCCGTGTGTGTGTCAATGTACAGTGTGAAAAACATCGCCCCGGTACAGAAATCTCTCCCACTTTGACACCCACCACCATAGTTCGAGAAAAGCTCTACCCCTGTGTTTGTCAGAGTCTAATACTATGGACAGTCATCACAAGATTAGTCTTGCTGCTAACCTTGTTGCAAACTGTTCATTGCTTTGTGTTTTCACATGTTTAATGTGGATGAGTCAGAGGATTGGAATGTATTCTTTTTAATGCCAATCATGATAAAACCATTCCAATCCCTGCCTAACACCCTGTGCCTAATGCATCACTGGTTCCATGCTAATCTCCCATGTTCTCTCTGGCTGATTAATACTGTCTGTTTGAAGATGGAGACCACATGAGTGCTCTGGGTCGTGTCAACACTTGGGAAGTCCCCTACACCAGGGCAGAGGGGCAGGGGGAGTAATTACATGTCATGAGTTTATAGCTGAATCACCCCAGTTTTGGTTTCCCCTTGGAGTCTGTGCCCAGCTGCATCGCCTCATTTTTTGACTGGTGTGGGTTAGCAGTAGGTAGCGAGGTTGTTGCAGACAGAATCTGGAAAAAAAAGGAAGCTCTTTGGTCAGACGTAAATGGAGTAATTGCTGAAAAATGCCACACTTTGTTAAAGCTTTTCCTCTTGCACTCCTCAGGATATTTTGCAATCAACATTTTATTTTAAAAAATGAGGAATGACGTTTTATACTGCTCAAGATAGAAGTGCTGTTTGTTTGGCAAGTGAACTCTGGTAGATGCATCTACCATTCTTGGAAATTGTCCTGATGAGTGTGAGATGAAGAGCTTTAATAAAATGTACCTTAATTCAGCAATGGCATTAACTAAGGGAACCTGTATGCTGTGTCTGAAACACCCTCTCCACAATCACCTGGATGATCACAGTGCTGTCCACTCTTGCTCTGAACACAGTTATAAATGGTGTTGCTGTAATATTTATTAGATCATGCATCTGGCAGAAGCAAATTGCACATTAAAGCACCACAAATTGGTGCAATTTGTGACAAATTTGGAAAGACCTATTATCATAAACATTCGCCAAGGTAATGCACATACTCGAAGGAACAATTTTCCACCATTGACGCCTGGCACAACAGCCAGAATCCCAAGGCATGGATAGTGTGAGCCAGATGTCATCTGGACAAAATTCAAATACGGTTCATTATTCCCGTCCTTTCTGTGGAGGTGCTGTTTCCAGTGTTACTGGAAGGATGTTTTGAGAAGACCATCACCCTAAAAAAAAAATGTCCACTCACTGCCTCATTTATCATGTGGTTCGATGTCACACGGTGTTCGTGAATGGCAGGCAAACTGGCCACAGAAAAAGCAAAGTCAAGAGCTGGCTTCAGGCTTAGACTTCAAAATAACACAATTAAATAAGCTCTGTATTGCTATAGTAATCAAAATGTACCAGGCTCCCAATTATAAGGCAAGGACTGAACTATCTTTGTCCGTTCATGTCCATGTCATAGTTGGTCTGTTGTCAAATGACCTAACTGTCCACACGGTGCTATGCACATTGAGAGACATGTAGTTCTGTGACATCATCGCAAGGTCACTGCAGGGTCCTGAAGCTCTTACACAACAATACCTGTTTCTTCCAGAAATAATGGAAACTGCAGATGCCGGAGAATCCAAGATTACAAAGTGTGGAGCTGGATGAACACAGCAGGCCAAGCAGCATCTCAGGAGCACAAAAGCTGATGTTTCGAGCCTAGACCCTTCATCAGAGAGGGGGAAGGGGAGAGGGAACTGGAATAAATAGGGAGAGGGGGAGGCGGACCGAAGATGGATAGAGGAGAAGATAGGTGGAGAGGAGAGTGTAGGGGGGGGGATAGGTCAGTCCAGGGAGGACAGACAGGTCAAGGAGGCGGGATGATGTTGGTAGGTGGGAAATGGAGGTGTGGCTTGAGGTGGGAGGAGGGGATGGGTGAGAGGAAGAACAGGTTAGGCAGGCGAGGACGAGCTGGGGTGGTTTTGGGATGCAGTGGGGGGAGGGGATGAGCTGGGCTGCTTGTGTGGTGCAGTGGGGGGAGGGGACGAGCTGGGTTGGTTTTGGAATGCAGTGGGGGAGGGGGAGATTTTGAAGCTCGTGAAGTCCACATTGATACCATTGGGCTGCAGGGTTCCCAAGCGGAATATGAGTTGCTGCCTGTGCTTCCGCTGTCTTTTCCTGAAGAGAGTCCCAAAGACTCCCCAACCTTTCCAGTGTGAGGAGTAGTCATCCTCTCTAGTGGCTGCATTAGTTTAAGAGGGCACAGTTAAGACTTGAGTGCATATTCTCTGTAACCAGAGGGAGTAGAAGTTAGGGAACGCCACAGAGTTGGCAAATGGTGTAGCAGTGAACTTATCAATGAGTCCGCAGTGTTAACCACGTGAGTTCCTGATGGTGAAACTGCACCGTGCTCCCTTATTGGCTAGAAGCAAGGTCATTGGAGTTGGGCTTGAGTCGTGGACGTGAATCATTTCGGAGCATGCCCCACATGCGTGTGTAAGAAACCATGTGGAGCATGGTGTTTACCAAACTGTCAACAAATCGGTCCTCATTGGGAAATTGTTACTGACATCTTTCATTAAGAATAGAAACCCGGAGGCCTCTGCGATGGAATGGTGTAGTTGTAGGAGTAAGGTGCTTGGTGACTGGTGTCAACATGATGAGCCAAAGGGCCTCATTCTGTGCTGTAACACACCAACTCTGACTGTACATCAGATGCTCGGAACTCTTTTCTTCTGGTCCTCCAGCATCTCCACTCCTCGTTGGGAGTTGAACCAATCCTCCTCGATTTTTAGGTTAATGCCTTTGGAGTACCAATTGAACCCCCCCACCTTCAATCTCTCTGACTGAGCTGAGGGTGATATCCATAGAGCCATGAATGAGCAACTGTGAGCCTACTGCACATTGTCCAGTTTGATCCAAGGGCTTGTATCACCATGACACAAACAATCCAGGAGTAAATGAGTGCAATGTTAAAACCAGGAGAAAGTGCCAAGCTTGCTCGAAGCCTCGCGCTGGAAGTTGGAGTAATATGTGCATTTTTTTTAGGCATCGCTTTTACTGGAAAGATGTAAAATTACAGTGTAGGTGAACTCCAGTGTTTTACCAGGAGAGTTTCATTGTTGAAAACAACTTGAGAATTTGAAGCATTTTGTTCGCTGGAGACGGTGGTGCGAAATTCCAGTGATTTTGAAGGCTGAGATTGTTCAGAGCAATGTCAACTGATCAAGATGTTACACCTTCACATGGAGTGTGAGATTCTGTGCTCAGAGCGCTGTTAAAGCAAAATCATCTGTGAATTTTTGTGGAGGAAACTTGATTTGATTTATTACTGTCATGTGTACGTAGGCACAGTGAAACGTGTTGTCCTTCGTGCTTTTGCAGGCAGATTGTACTAAAGAGGTCCCGAAATTAATGCTTCTGAAAGAGAAACATTTAAAGATGTGAAGACCGTATGGGAGAGTCGGATTGGAGGATATGGCTCATGTAAATGGAATGACCAGTAAAGTTTCAGTAGTCCAAATGGCCTGCTTCCATTTTGCAGTGTTTTACAGTTTTATGTCGTGTTGATAAGGGAGCAGTGTATAAAAGTTAATGTCGAGCTCCACCCTGTCTGATGTTAGTCTTTGGTGGAGAACAGTTAGCATTGTAAGCCCTCCTGGTGGTGACAGACGTGACGAGGCTGTATAAGGTTATCCACTAATGTTCGACCACCCCTTAGACTTCGCTCAGGAGGATTCCAATTTGTGTCACAGGGTCTGGGATGTATAGTCCCACCAGTAATGACATTTTGATTTTAACTTGATAAGCTCCAGTCGATCCCTTTTTTTTGGTCAGTACCCTGCCAGAGACTGTATATCCTGCCCAGTATTTATTTTAAGAGGAGTAGAAAGTGGCAATGAGTTGTTGATTATTGAGAAGGTACCACAAGGCAGCTGTGGTAATAGCTATAAATATGACAGATTAAAGTTGCTCACCTTTTATGCCACGATGAATGAACCTGAGCAAAAAGTGGTGAGTTTGTCTCCTGACAGCTCCTGTGAACTATGCTGGGTCAGTGTGAATGTGTGGTGTTTGAAAGGGCTGGAGGGGAAAATCCTCTATTATAACCCGTGTCCTCTTCACTGTATGCAGCCCCGGGTTGTTGGTTACATGTTTTGCATCTCGTTCACTGTCACTTTCAGTGACAAACTATGCTGAGTGCTAATTAATTGCTTTGGGATGGGAGCCATTTAATGATGTGGTGAGGAGTTTAGAAAGCATTTAATCAAACATGGATTACGTATTATTTTTAATGAATGGTATTAAATAAAGCTGAAGATACAGATGGAGGGGTGATGTTGTAAATTTTAAATTGCTTATACTGTATGTAAGTACTCTTCCAGTAATCTGTGTTTTTATATATTCAGTAATACATTTGTAAATCTGTTTGGCTCATGTTTTAATTTTATGATGGACTGTATTGTCAGTTGGTGTTAAGAGTTTTTTAATTCACTCATGGGGTGAGTAAATCAGTGTTCAGACCATAATTTATTACCCATCCCTAATTGCCCAGGTGACAATTAAGAGTCAACCACATGACTGTGGGTCTGGAGTCACAGGGAGGCTAGAGCAGGTAAGGATGGCAGTTTCAGTTCCCTAAAGGGCATGAGTGACACAGATGGATTTCTTTTCCTGACAATCAGCAATGGATTCACAGACATTATCAGACTCTTATTGAATTATTTAAATTTCAACATCTGCCGAGGCAGGATTTGAGCCCAGGTCCCCAGAACATTAGCTGGATTTCTGGATTACCAGTTTAGTGATAATACCACTCGGCCGTTGCCTCCCCCTGAGATTAGAGCCCCTCAAACTTGGGTCAGCAGATGTGTGACGATTGGAGGGGGTTTGGGGGTGTCTGTGAAAACGCTGACTGATTGAGGCTTGCCTTCTGGGTAAGTGACTGCACATGGCAACACACACAGGGTCTCTCCCGGAGTGGGGGGGCACACCGTGACTGAGGCCTGAGCAGGGCCTCCCCTGGGGGGTGGGGATGGAGTCACCAGGGAGTGAGGCCTGAGCAGGGTCTCCCCAGGGGCGGCGGGGGGGTTGGTTTCACACAGGGAGTGAGGCCTGAGCAGAGAAATGATTGGGAGTTGCTTTCACATTGGAGGGGAAGCTGAGAATGGAACAAAGTTCGTGAGTAGACCCAGACAGAGTCCACACTTTTTTTGCTTAAGACCAGAGGGTTATTTCTTTGCAAACATTTTGATGCTCCATATTTGGGATCCGAGGATGTCAAAATTGAACTTTGCCTGGGGGTGCTGCACTTTCCTCATGGATCAGTTTGAGAAAGGGTCATTAAAACTGAGGTTATGCTGACCGACTTTGGTGAAAAGGGATACTGGATTTCACCACCACCACCCCCCCCGCCCATAGCACCAACCCTTTGGGAGCATCACCGTTTAACAGTTGCAGTGATAATTGCTAACAGTCAGTCACCTGCAGGAGGCATCACAACCAAACACCACCACCTCTTTCCCACCACCCCCCCTACCCCCATTCCTGTTAAGATTCACTGTTTCTAAACACTAGGACTAATTGGATATTAGACCATAAGACATAGGAGTGGAAGTAAGGCCATTGGGCCCATCAAGTCCACTCCGCCATTTAAATCATGGCTGTTGGACATTTCAACTCCACTTCCCTGCACTCTCCCCGTAGCCCTTGATTCCTTTAGAAATCAAGAATTTGTCGATCTCTGCCTTGAAGGCATCCAACGTCCCGGCCTCCACTGCAATGAATTCCATAAGCCCACCACTCTCTGGCTGAAGAAATGTCATCTCATTTCAGTTTTAAATTTACCCCCCCTAGTTTTAAGGCTGTGCCTACGGATCCTAGTCTCCCCGCCTAATGGAAACAACTTCCTGGCGTCCACCCCTTCTAAACCATACATTATCTTGTAAGTTTCTATTAGATCTCCCCTCAAACTTCTAAACTCTAATAAGTACAATCCCAGGATCCTTAGCTGTTCATCATACGTTAAACCTACCATTCCAGGGATCATCCGTGTGAATCTCCGCTGAACATGCTCCAGGGCTAGTATGTCCTTCCTGAGGTGTGGGGCCCAAAATTGGACACAGCATTCTAAATGGGGCCTAACTAGAGCCTTATAAAGCCTCAGAAGCACATCGCTGCTTTTATGTTCCAACCTTCTTGAGATAAACGACAACATTACATGCACTTTCTTAATTACGGACTCTACCTGCAAGTTAACCTTTGGAGAATCCTGGACCAACACTCCCAGATCCCTTTGTACTTCTGCTTTACGAATTTTCTCACCGTTTAGAAAATAGTCCATGCCTGTATTCCTTTTTCCAAAGTGCAAAACCTCACATTTACTCACATTGAATTTCATCAGCCATTTCCTGGACCACTCTCCTAAACTGTCTAAATCTTTCTGCAGCTCCCCCACCTCCTCAGTACTACCTGCTTGTCCATCTATCTTCGTATCATCGGCAAACTTTGCCAGAATGCCCCCAGTCCCTTCATCCAGATCATTAATATATAAGGTGAACAGCTGTGGCCCCAACACTGAACCCTGTGGGACACCACTTGTCACCAGTTGCCATTCTGAGAAAGAGCCTTTTATCCCAACTCTCTACCTTCTGTCTGACAGCCAATCCTCAATCCAAGCCAGTAGCTCACCTCGAACACCATGGGCCCTCACCTTGCTCAGCAGCCTCCCGTGAGGCACCGTATCAAAGGCCTTTTGGAAGTCTAGATAGATAACATCTACTGGGTTTCCCTGGTCTAACCTACTTGTTACCTCTTTAAAGAATTCTAACAGGCTTGTCAGGCACGACCTCCCCTTACTAAATCCATACTGACTTGTTTTAATCTGACCCTGCACTTCCAGGAATTTAGAAATCTCATCCTTGACAATGGACTCTAGAATTTTACCAATTACTGAGGTTAGGCTAATCGGCCTATAATTTTCCATCTTTTGCCTTGATCTTTTCTTAAACAAGGGAGTTATAACAGCAATTTTCCAATCATCTGGGTCTTTCCCTGACTACAGTGACTTTTGAAAGATCACAACCAAAGCCTCCGTTATTTCCTCAGCTACCTCCCTCAGAACTCTAGGATGTAGCTCATCAGGGCCAGGAGATTTATCAATTTTTAGACCCTTTAGCTTTTCTAGCACTTTCTCTTTTGTAATGCCTACCGTACTCAACTCTGCCCCCTGGCTCTCCTTAATTGATGGCGTACTACTCATGTCTTCCACTGTGAAGACTGACGCAAAGTACTTATTAAGTAGCTATTTCCTTGTCTCCCATCACTAGCCTTCCAGCATCAATTTGGAACGGCCCAATATCCACTGTTGCCTCTCGTTTGTTTCTTATGTATTGAAAGAAGCTTTTACTATCATTTCTAACATTACTAGCAAGCTTACCTTCATATTTGATCTTCTTCTTCTTCTTCCTTATTGCTCTCTTTGTTATCCTCTGTCTGTTTTTGCAGCCTTCCCAATCTTCTGATTTCCCAGTGCTCTTGGCCACTTTATAGGCTGTCTCTTTTTCTTTGATATATTTCCTGACTTCCTTTGTCAGCCATGGCTGTCTAATCCCACTCCGGATCATCTTTCTTTTCTTTGGGATGAACCTCTGTACTGTGTCCTCAATTACACCCAGAAATTCCTGCCGTTGTTGGTCTACTGTCTTCCCCGTTAGGCTCTGCTTCCAGTCGATTTTCGTCAATTCCTCTCTCATGCCCCTGTAATTACCTTTATTTAACTGTAACACCATTACATCCAATTTTGCCTTCTCTCTTTTAAACTGCAGACTGAACTCTACCATATTATGATCGCTGCCTCCTAAGTGTTCCCTTACTTTAAGGTCTTTTATAAAGTCTGGCTCATTACATAGCACTAAGTCCAGAATAGCCTGCTCCCTTGTGGGCTCCATCACAAGCTGTTCCAAAAAGCCATCCTGCAAACATTCCATGAATTCTCTTTCTTTGGATCCACCGGCAACATTATTCATCCAATCCACCTGCATATTGCAGTCCCCCATGATCACCGTAACCTTGCCTTTCTGACACGCCCTATCTATTTCTCGGTGCATCTTGCGCCCCTCATCCTGATCACTGTTAGGTGGTCTGTACATAACTCCCATTATAGTTTTTTTGCCTTTTGTGGTTCCTCAATTCCACCCACACAGACTCCACATCTTTTGACCCTATGTCATTTAGTGCCGTAGATTTAATTCCATTCTTAACTAACAAGGCAACCCCACCCCCTCTGCCCACCTCCCTGTCTTTTCGATATGTTGTGAATCCTTGGATGTTTAACTGCCAGTCCTGAGCTCCCTGCAACCATGTTTCTGTGATGCCTACCACATCATAATCATTCAAGAGGATTTGTGCTGTTAATTCATCTACTTTGTTACGAATACTACGAGCATTTAGATAAAGTGTCTTAATGCTAGCTTTCTTATCATTATTAGAGAGGTTGGAAATCCCAAGATGTCTTAAGTTATCCTTCCTTTTTGCTGTGTTCCTAGTCTGCCTCGAGCTTAAATCCACCTGTACACAGGCTATTCTGTTTCTTATCGTTCCATTTAACTCCATACTCCCTGTCTCTTTCACTTTCCCTTCCCCCCCGACTCATTAGTTTAAAGTCCTACTGACCACCCTATCTATCCTTTTCGCTAGAACACTGTTTCCAGATCGGTTCAGGTGGAGACCGTCCCAACGGTACGGATCCCCCCCGGTTCCAAAACTGATGCCAATGCCCCATGAAATGGAATCCCTGTTTCCCACACCAATCCCTTAGGCACGTGTTGACTTCCCTAATTTTCTTTTCCCTATGCCAATTGGCACGTGGCTCAGGCAGTAATCCGGAGATTATGACCCTTGAAGACCTGTACTTCAATTTCTTTCCTGGTGCTTCATAATCCCTGAACAGGTCCTCTGCCCTAGCTTTGCCGATGTCGTTAGTCCCAACATGGACCACAACAACTGGATCCTCCCCCTCCCGCTCCAATATCCTTTCAACCCGGTCGGAGATGTCCCGCACCCTGGTACCGGACAGGCAACACACTATGCGCGACTCCCGATCCGGCTTGCATAGGATACTGTCTGTCCCCCTAATGATAGAACCCCCTATAACAACTACCTGTCTTTTTGCTCCCCCCCTCTTGAATGACCTTCTGCACCATGATGCCGTGGTCAGCTGGTTCATCCTGTCCACAGTCCTTTCCCTCATCAGTACAGGGAGCAAGAATCTCATACCTGTTGCTCAAGGTCAAGGTCTGAGGCCCCTGCACTCCTGAACTCGGAATCCCCCTACCTGCCTCAGTTACAGTCACACCTTGTCCCTGAACACTTTCTGAATTTGTGTAATTTAATCTACCGGGTGTGACTGCCTCTTGAAACAAAGTGTCCAGGTAACTCTTCCCCCTCCCGGATGTGCCGCAGGGTTTGAAGCTCAGATTCCAGATCATTTACTCTGATCCGGAGTTTGTCCAGCAACCAACACTTGCTGCAGATGATGAAATGTGAGGCTGGATGAACACAGCAGGCCCAGCAGCATCTCAGGAGCACAAAAGCTGACGTTTCGGGCCTAGACCCTTCATCCTCAGCCAGCTCCCACATCATACAGCTACAGCACATCACCTGTCCAGCCATTACTACTTATTTAGTTTGCATTTAATACATAAGTTGTAAAAGTTTTCTAGTACTTCTCTGCTACACTCTTTTTCAATTAAGCAATTAAACTACACAATACACAAGGATATAAATTGAAAAGCCTTACCTTGACAACACACGAGAGTCCTTCTCGGTTAGAGCTCCTGCTCTTTCTGCTGCTGGGACAGGAATGGAGGGCTCAGACAGTCAAGGTAGGTATTTGCTAATCTTTAAAGCAGAGACTCGCCCACCTGTAGGCCTCTGATCGACGCTCCCGCTCTTCTTGCTGTGAGTCTGTGGACTTGTAATTAGGTTAGAGGAGTAGGGCAGGAGGGAAGCCCTACTGTGTAGGACCTGGGGCTTCGAGGTAAGTGTTTAAATAATGGTCGCTTACCTTCCCAACTGCCTCTCAGCTCCGACTTCACTTCCGCCTGGCTTCCGCTGCTCTCCACTGAAGAAAAAAGGCCCAGAGCAACAGCCTGGAGTCCTTTCCAGTGGGTGAACTGGTTCCACTTCATGGGTGTTCATCGCACTGAACTTCGGTAATAAACCAGCATTAAAAAGGTTCTTGGTGAATCAACAGTCCTGTACTATCCCACACCACTTCCCACCCAAACCCCTTGTAAAGTTATATCAGTTTCTCATTCATGTCCCAGTTGGAGCTTTTAAACTTGTAATTCTTTCCAAGTTGAACTAATGACATGGCAAAACAATGACTGATTAAGCTCATTGTATGTTTACCTCAGCAAATTGGCACATTCTCAAAGATGCAGGAAGCCATTGTATGTGAATTCTGAACAAGGCAGGAAATCCAGCTCCCCTGGGGGGAGGGAGTTGGCCTGACACTGCTGATCATTGGGACGGGGTAGGGGGGGGGGTGGGGGGAGCCATGACTGGGTGAGCAGCTTCCACAGGGTGAGCATGTTCTCCTGACACTGCGAGAATAGAGTGAGGCCCCCGCAGTTACTCCGAGTACCACAGCCACAAAGGTGGCAGGCGAGACAGTGCAAAGTTTTCTGGTGTGTTTCCTGTGCAGGAAGTTCTCCACAGCAACATTCAAGCAGTGACCTCTTAGCCCCAATCCTGTTCGAAGATGCAGGAGTAGACCAGACAGGAAAAGTCAAGGAAGTTGTTGGGCAGATAATTGAGACGAGTGATCCTTTTGAGGAAAGTGATTTGTTCTGTGTCTGGAACTGCTTCTGAAATGCTACAATAGAAATGTAAAGCTTGAGAGCACTCAATTTCAGGAAGATGTATTGTGCTGCGGCCTCCTCGGTGTGGTATTTGATTCTAATCCAGTGTTGTCAGCAACATGAGCTGAGTGGAGATGGAGATAATTGGGTGTCCAGATATATTGAATTGCAGTTCAGTGATGTATCGCTGAGTGTGTGACTTGTGTTTAGACGCTATAATGTGGACAGTTTTGGTATGATTGTTAGTAACATGGAAGAACAAAAAGCTGTGTGTCTGTCTCCTTGGTTATCTACTAAAGTGGTGTGTAATGTACATCATCAGTAGTGAGGCTCCTTGGACAAACCAACATTTTCAGCAGTCAATTCCCCTCAAAAAATCCAACATATCACTCCCCAACTATTCGGCTAGAGGCAGCATGGAGACATACCGCTGCTGTGAAATTCATTGCAGAGGTCCAAACACTGAAGGAGAAAGACCGACTGTAAATCTTCTTGCTGAATGGTGACAGATGTAATGTACACATTGACCATATTGTCTGATAACTTTTATTGACGCGCACAGATGAGGCCGAATTAGTTACCACACCTGTGGTTTGCCAGTGCTATCTGTTGGACAACACTTGGACAACAAAAATGAGAAATATTTAAACTCAGTTCTTAATTGGGTGTCACAGTGTAAGATATGGCAGTTTCTATTAATGGTCCATTCGGTTTGGAACCTCCAGCTGGGAAATCTGAGCCTATAGAGTTGTGCCTTGCCCCCTCTCTGACACTACTTTGACAAATGGAACATTAGTCTTCAGTATGAAGGGGTTGGAGTTTAGGAATGATGAAACCTCATTGCAATTATGTGGGGCCTTTGTTGAGACTGGGAGCACAGTTTTATTCACCTGAGTTAAACTTCGGTAAGAGTGAAGATCTGCTATCCTTGGTTCCAGGGATATGTACAGCCTTTCTCTACTAACCCTATTTTTCCAGAATTTACAAACTTGAAAGGGTCATCTCCCAGGAACATTGACAATTATTTTGAGCCTTGTCCAAGGAAATGCTGACGGGATGTTCCTGCAAATTGCAGACCCCACCCCACAGCCAATCCCTCAGCTCTCAGGTGGCACCCTACAGCCATTGGCGATGTGGAAGAAGTTAGCAGCCAAGCCTAAACCTGAATCTCACGCCGGGCTGTGTGTAAATGGTTGGGTTGCATGGGTCTGTTTGCGATGATGCCACAGTGTATTAATAGATGCCAGCATAGTAGCTATGGTGGTCTTTCACCCCCTAATTGTACCTGAGCATGGTGAAGAACTAGCCATATGTTGACTCCTCTTGGTTGCTGTCAGTTCCTGTGCTTCATTCACTGTCCTTCCCACACGCACACAGAGGAGCTTCTCCTGTGGATCTGACAGTTGCGTTGATGGGTGCTGCATTATCAGAGGTACCTCTTTCCAGTGAGACATGAATCGGGGCCACCTCTCTGAGTAGGTTCCTGTGTTACTGATGTTATGCCACTTTCCCAAAAAGAGGCTGAAGGTTGTCTCTGTGCCCTAATCTCTCTCTCTCATTTATCCATCATTGTGGGCACCGTTGCTTAGCCCAACATCAGTTGCCCATTCCTATTGGCCTTGCAGAGAGCCTTTTAACATCATTAGTATAGGGATACCCCATGTTGCTGTTCGGCAGGAAGTTCCAGGATTTTGACCCATTGTCACTGAAGGAGCAGTGATTATATTTCCAAGTCTGGGTGGCTGAGTGGCTCAGAGGGGAACCCTGTAGATAGTGGGGCTACTCTGAATCTGCTCCCCTTGCCTTTCTGCACAGTCGAATTGTAGATGCTGTGATAGGACCATTAGTGAATGTTCTGTCCACAAACCACTCCCCCCCCCCCCCCCACCCAAAACAGGCAGAACTCTCATTCATCTCTGATTTTTATTTCTGCAACATCTGTCGAGAGAACAGTGTCTGCACTTCACATAAAGAACATGCTTTGAAGAGCTGAGGCTGTGATGAGACTCTGCATGTTTGCTTTCTGATACAATATAAATAAATAAACGCAGATTCCATATTCCTCTTGCTCAGCCTGGCTGGGTTTTAGTTTACAGTTGTGATTTGGAGTTGTGTGATGAATTACTTTAAAAGGTTAGTGGTGATAATAAAATTGCTTCGCCATATTTACTGGAAGAGCACAAAGCTTTGTCTCAGGTAGTGGTGAGATGCCTTTTGAACCACTGCAGCCCATTTGGAGTAGGGACGCCCACAATGACGTTAGGGAGGGAGCTCTGGCCCATTGTGACGTAGATAAAAATGAACAGGAACAGTCTATTTGGCTGTTCAAGCCTGCTCTGCTATTCATCCTGGTTGATTGCCCAACTCAATAGCCGATTGCTGCTTTTCCCCAAGTGCTATGTCTTGTGGTTGGCTGGCTCACCGAGCTGGTTTGTTATTCCGCAGACGTTTCATTACCCTGCTGGGTAACTCCATCAGTGCAGCCTCCGATGATGTTACCCAGCACGGTAATGAAATATCTGCAGAATAACAAACCAGCTCGGTGAGCCAGCTAACCACAACATGCAGGACCGGAGCTGCAAATCTACTCTAAAACCTTAGAAGTGCTATATCTAACTACTACTTGATATCATACAATGTTTCAGCCTGGTGTGTACTGTAACAGTGAATTCCATAGTCTCACCACTCTGGATGAAGAAATGTATCTTCATCTCATTCCTAAATGGTTTACTCTGTAGACTGTGACTCCTGGTTCTGGGAACATCCTTCCTGCATCTATGATAATAAAATGTGAGGCTGGATGAACACAGCAGGCCAAGCAGCATCTCAGGAGCACAAAAGCTGACGTTTCGGGCCTAGACCCTTCATCAGAGAGGGGGATGGGGAGAGGGAACTGGAATAAATAGGGAGAGAGGGGGAGGCGGACCGAAGATGGAGAGAAAAGAAGATAGGTGGAGAGAGTATAGGTGGGGAGGTAGGGAGGTGATAGGTCAGTCCAGGGAAGATGGACAGGTCAAGGAGGTGGGATGAGGTTAGTAGGTAGATGGGGGTGCGCCTTGGGGTGGGAGGAAGGGATGGGTGAGAGGAAGAACAAGTTAGGGAGGCAGAGACAGGTTGGACTGGTTTTGGGATGCAGTGGGTGGGGGGGAAGAGCTGGGCTGGTTGTGTGGTGCAGTGGGGGGAGGGGACAAACTGGGCTGGTTTAGGGATGCAGTAGGGGAAGCGGAGATTTTGAAACTGGTGAAGTCCACTGCAGGGTTCCCAGGCGGAATATGAGTTGCTGTTCCTGCAACCTTCGGGTGGCATCATTGTGGCAGTGCAGGAGGCCCATGATGGACATGTCATCTAGAGAATGGGAGGGGGAGTGGAAATGGTTTGTGACTGGGAGGTGCAGTTGTTTGTTGCGAACTGAGCGGAGGTGTTCTGCAAAGCGGTCTCCAAGCCTTCGCTTGGTTTCCCAATGTAGAGGAGGCCACACCGGGTACAGTGGATGCAGTCTAACCCTGCAGCCTAATGGTATCAATGTGGACTTCACCAGTTTCAAAATCTCCCCTTCCCCTACTGCATCCCTAAACCAGCCCAGTTCGTCCCCTCCCCCCCACTGCACCACACAACCAGCCCAGCTCTTTCCCCCCCCCAACCCACTGCATCCCAAAACCAGTCCAACCTGTCTCTGCCTCCCTAACCGGTTCTTCCTCTCACCCATCCCTTCCTCCCACCCCAAGCCGCACCCCCATCTACCTACTAACCTCCTCCCACCTCCTTGACCTGTCCATCTTCCCTGGACTGACCTATCCCCTCCCTACTTCCCCACCTATACTCTCTCCACCTATCTTCTTTTCTCTCCATCTTCGGTCCGCCTCCCCCTCTCTCCCTATTTATTCCAGTTCCCTCTCCCCATCCCCCTCTCTGATGAAGGGTCTAGGCCCGAAACGTCAGCTTTTGTGCTCCTGAGATGCTGCTTGGCCTGCTGTGTTCATCCAGCCTCACATTTTATTATCTTGGAATTCTCCAGCATCTGCAGTTCCCATTATCTCTGATACTATCTCTTCCTGCATCTATCCTGTCCAGTCCTGTAGAATTTTAGAGGTTTCCATGTGATTTTCCCCTCTTGTTCTTCTGAACCCCAGCAAGTATATAATCCTACTGATTCAACCTCTCCCTGTGTGTCAGTCCTGCTATCCCAGGAATCAGTCTGCACTCCCCCAATACTACAACATCTACTATAGGTGTGCTCTCCCCAAGGCCCTATGTAATTGCAGCAAGACATCCCTGCTCCTGTACACCGACCCTCTAACTTTGAGGGGATTCTTTAACACCTGTTGAGTGCCTGCTTCCCTTCAGTCACCGGTGTGTGAGAATGTACAGATCTTGTTGCACATTCCCCTCTCTCACTTTATGGCCAAGCAAATAATCTAGTTTCCTGCTTTTGCCACCAAAGTGGACAACCTCCTCTTCATCCCAGTTATACTACAAATGCCATGCGTTTTCTCACTCACTCAACTTACACTGAAGCGTTTCTGCATTCTCCTCATAGCTTGCAACCAGAGTTGCAGATATCTCCAAATTTGGAGATATGACATTTAATCACGTAATCTACGCCATGAGCGTATATTGTGAACAGCTGGCATTTAAGTCCTGATCCCTGGGGAACTCCACTCATCACTTCTAGCCAATCTGAAAAAGGCCCACGTATTCCTAATTTTTGTTTCCTGCCTTTTCCCACTCTTAATCAATCCCTTTGTCCTCCTTTGCTCAATTCTAAATTGCTCCCACTCCTCATGTCTGCTGATCTTTCTGGCTAATTTGTATGTCTCCACCTTGAATCTGCCACCACCTCTAATTTCTCTTGTTCGTCATGGTTTGCCACCTTTTCTTATTTTACTTCTGCACAGACAGGAGTGGACAGTTTTTGCTGCTCACCCATGTGCTCTTGAATGTTTGCCGTTGCCATTCCATCCTCATCCCTTTAAGTAACGTTCCCCTATCCAACTCTCACCTCATGTCATCAGAGTTTCTTCGATTTTAAATTCAATTTAAATAGTACTCGAGTCTCAGAATCAATGACACCAATCTCCATCTTTAAGAGGAATTCTATAATAGTCATTTGTCCCCAAGGAACCCCACTCAACCAGATTGTCAAACATTCCTTTGTCCTTACACAATACCTCGTCAAGGATGGCCCGTTCTCGAGTTCGTTCCTCAATTTATTGGTCCAGAAAACCATCCTAAGCACACTTTAGGAATTCCTCCTTGACGGTATTGTTACGAATTTGATTTGCCCAATCTATAAGCAGATTCAAGTCACCCACAATTACAGATGTTCCTTTATTGCATATATCTCTAATTACCTGTTTAATATCATTCCCAACATCACTGCTATAGTTTGGAAGTTGACATATAATTCCCCACTAATGGATTTTGGCCCTTTGGCGTTTCTAAGCTCTATCCATACAGAATCCACATTGTTGGAGCTAATCCTTCCTCACTGTGGTCAGTCAGCGTCTGGCAGGGTGTTATTATTGTGTAGAGGAAACCATTCAGCCCACCATGTGTGTACTAGCTCTCCAAATACGCACCATGATTTATTACCATCCTTCTACCTTTCTCCCCACACCCTTGCACATTGAAGAATGATCCTTTCAATTAAAAACAATACCCTCGTGAATGCCCCAGTTTACTGCCTCTACCCTGCTTCCAGGCAGTGCATTTCACATCCACACTACTTGCTTTGTGAAACTGTGTATTTTTTTCCCCTCACATCTCCTTTTGTAAATCATGTTAAATTTGTGCCCTCTAGTTCCTGAAAACACTTACAAACCTGAACAGATTCTCTCCTATCCAGCCCCGTCATGATTATGAAAACTATTAGGCCTCCTATTGGCTGCTTTCATTTCTTCAAAAAGAACAGTCCCTACCTCTTCAATCTAAATTAAGTAATGTGATGTGGCCTTGTTTATCTTCTCTTGTATATTTGTACAAAACTGAGAATCATAGTATTGAAGAATCCATGTGTTACAGCTAACTGTTTGATATAGACATTTACTTTCTGAAGGTACCCAAGTATCAGGGCTAATAGTAACCTTGTGGTTTTCAACAGAGAAGCAGGTTTCCAGGAAAGGGCCGTTTTCACTTGATTCTGGATACAGATCGAGTTAGAGATCTTTTTACCCTCAGGCCACCTGCTGTGATATTGTGAGCATGTGTAATGTTGATGCCCTTTTTAAGAGATAACAACACTTTCAATCAGGAAATGGTTTCTTTTTATCGACCTGCTACCTAATGCCTTTAGTATCACAGTGATGCCTCCCGGTCCTCCCCCAAACCCTCCGATTTGTAGATGCAAAATTGAGCACGTGCGCAATTTCGTTGTTCAATATGTGAAGCGGCCACTTTAATTTTTTTGAGAAAAAGTTATTTCATTTCAGCACTTTTAGTTTCAATAAAGACTCTGTACATCCAGCCTCCCTCAAAACTTCAGAATTCTCCGCCTTGTGTTAAAGTTCCAGTTAAAGCTAACATCAGAGCCTGATGCAACCATCAAATGACCAGTTAGAACAAGGACAGCTCAATCAGTAATCCCTTCTCAAATACAGCACTTTAAATTACTGTTTGGGTTCTTTATATGAATGTTAAGTGGATTCAGTAAAGCCATTCATGAATAAAATAATAATAAAGTTTTTGCATATCTGGGAACAGGGCCCAATAATAAAGTGGCCTGGATGATTAAACAGCCAGCGAGGAAAAATAATCCGACTGGATTAAGCTGTGCATTGATAAGTGACGTTGCTTTTCCCGGATTTGCCAAGGGAATTGAAGGGATTGTGTGCTGCTGTTTGCTGTAACGGGCACATATGTTGCGGATGTGTCACTCTCAGGCTGCTCTCCTTTGGAAGGAGATGCGTTGCTGAGCAATTATCTCTCTGCTCTCTCTCTCCCCTCGGAGTCAGAAAGTTGAGAATTCCATTCCCTGCTTTCCACAATCCTGAGCTCGGGCTAATGCTCACAAGGCAGTACTTTAAGGGAAGTGCTGTGCTGTCAGCGATCCTACCTTTTGGATGTGTCACGAACCCAGCCCCTACCTGCACCCTGAGTTTGTGAAAAATCCCATGGCTCAGTGGTTGGCACTGCTGCCTCAGTATTAGGGACCTGGGTTCGATCCCACCCTCGGGTGACTGTCTGTGTGGAGTTTGCACATTCCCCCCATGTCTGCGTGGGTTTCCTCCCACAGTCTGAAGATGTGCAGATTAGGTGCGTTGGCCATGCTAAATTGCCTGTAGGGTCTAGGGATGTGAGAGTTCAGTGGTTAGCCATAGGGAATGCAGGGTTACAGGGATTGTGGGTAGTGGAGGTAGGTGAGTCTGGGTGGGATGGTCTGGAGGGCCAGCCTGGACTCGATGGCGAAATGGCCTGCTTCCACACAGCAGGGATTTTATGTTTCTAAGTGCTGGAGAGCTCTTCGAGAGAACCTGGACCAATATTAATCTCTCAGTCAGGATTGTTTTGTCACGTTGCTAGTTGTGGAATCTTGCTGCATTTCAGACATGCTGACAGTGAATGCCTGGGGCGCCTTTGGATGCTATGGAAATATGGGTTCTTTCATTTGGGACAGTCTTCCAGTGTTGCCCTCGGACTGATTTTTTTATAATATGAACTGGAGAGTGCGGTTTGAGCAGCCAGCTCCAGCTGCTGTTGATCCCACTCTCACATCCTCTTCCCCCACCCCCAGCCCACTGAAGGTGTGTGTCATTGTTCATAAAATGCTGAAACTCCCACCTGTCCTTCAGTCTCTGTCTTCCTTACGAACCTCTAATTATAGTGAACACCAGGTTAATGCAGCAATGGGTGTGTATGTTCACTCTGTGTAGCTAATAAATGGACCAATACTGAGGTTTCCTACTTGCAGAGAGTCCGCGGTAGCAGCCAGCAACTTGGGCTGAGGCTCAGGCCCAGGATCTCAGGAGATCAACAGAGATCCCAAGAGGAGGATGGAGGCCTGGCCTCTGCAGCTGGTCACAATTGGTTGTGTGTCTGTTCCATGAAGAGATTCACTCACTTGTGCAGCCCCTGAGGATTTGTGAAGACCTGCGATTCTTTTTGGTTTGTTGTTGGGAGCCCTGTCACCGACAGACTCCTTCACTGGTTCACTAGGAGTTTCTCTCAGCACGTGTCCCATGTTGAAAGGTACGGGGTTAGCACAGCCCTAAGATCTGGGAACAGAAGTCTGCCATTCAGCCCAACAAGCCAACTTCGCCATTTGACGTGATCATAGATAATCTGATAACTCCAGTTTCCCACCCATTTATTAAAGAAAAATGCCTTGGCCTTCAAAATATTTTGTTGACCCAGCCTCTCAAGACCTCTTGTGGGTAAAGAATTCCACAGATTCACAAATTCCCCCTTTATGTCTGTCTTGAATATGGGAGCCCTTTCTCTGAGATTCTATCCATGGTCCTAGATTCTCCCACAAGGAAAAACAACCTTTCCCTGTCAACGTACCTTGAACGTTTCAATGAAGGAGCCTCTCATTCTTCTAAACTCCAAGGAATACAGTGGGATAACATGAGGTAACAAGGTGTAGAGCTGGTTGAACACAGCAGGCCAAACAGCGCCAGAGGTGCAGGAGAGCGGATGTTTCGGGTCTTGCCCCTTCTTCAGAAAAAACGGGCCCTGACCCGAAATGTCAGCCTTCCTACTCCTCTGATGCTGCTTGGCCTGCTGTGTTCATCTGGCTCTACACCTTGTTATCTCAGATTCTCCAGCATTGGCAGTTCCTACCATCTCTGAAACTGTGTGATAACATCTTCGGTTTGAGTCAGGGATTTGGTGAAGCTGTCCTGTGATGGATTCTGCGACACATTTTGTTCCTGTTCCAGGGCGGTCTCCTTGCCCTGTGCTGTGCCCAGTTTTACCTTGCTTTCTGTAACTGGTGAGTGGACAGGATGCACCAAAGCAATTGATAGTCTTTAAGGCCAGTGAGTTTGAGATTTTCATTATTCTGGTGGAAAAGTGCTTCCTGATTTTACTCCTGATTTTAATTCAAGCTGTTTTCTAGTTCTAGATTTCCATATTGGAGGAAATAATTTCTCCTCACTGCACGATCAAAACTTTTTATTTATCTAATCACCCTCATCTGATCAACTCTCCACTTTTTAAGAGATAGTAGGAACTGCAGATGCTGGAGAATCTGAGGTAACAAGGTGTAGAGCTGGATGAACACAGCAGGCCAAGCAGCATCAGAGAAGCAGGAAGGCTGACGTTTTGGGCCTAGACCCTTCATCAGAAAATGAAGAAAGGTCCTTTCTGAGGAAGGGTCGAGACCTGAAACGTCAGCCTTCCTGCTCCTCTGATGCTGCTTGGCATGTTGTGTTCATCCAGCTCTGCACCTTGCTATCTCCACTTCTGCAGTTCAGCTACATTTATGTTCGGGTTTCACTCGGAGTCTGCTGTACCCCTCTAAGGCCCCAAAGGATTTAGGGTCCAAGACTACATGTGATGTTCAAAGTATGATCTGACCAAGGCTTTGTACAATGAAGTTTCACAGTGTGGGATGGTGATCACTGGGGAGCTGACCATGAAGATTACCCAAGAGTAAAGCCTCTCCAAGTACGTTAGTGCCTTCTGTCTGTCTGTCTCTACCTGCTGTGTACAGACTGTTTTCAGGAGAAGACACATACGGAGATGAGGGACAATATGCCAGTAGCTGCCGTCAAGCCTGTGATGGACTGGAACGTAATTTCATTTGTTTGATGAGTTGCTGGTTATGTGTTGGATGATTGAAGACGAGAATTATAGAAGCTGTCAGTAAGCAATTGCCTTTATGTTTCAAAACAATGTTTATTAAACTAGAGCTCAGTGCATGAAATAAATTGACTGAAGACTGTGTTGCCCCTAAGGATCTGTTCCGAAGGCCTGTGTGCAGTGGAGGCTGTGCCAACATGATGATAAAACTGTTGAGCATATTGGAGTAGTCGCCAGCTAAGCCTTTAATCACTGTCTAACCAAGGCTCCTGCCAAGACAAACACTGTCCCCAGTCACACCGTTACGTTTGTGCGGAGCTGGAGGAACGCAGCAGGCCAGGCAGCATCAGAGGAGCAGGAAAGTTGACATTTCGGGTTGGGATCCTTCTTCACTGTTGTGTTTGTTAGTTTTAAATTCCTGCCATACTGCAACTTGCTACATTTGAGAAACTTCAAGTGCTTTAGCTGCGAGGTGTCATTAACCTTCCTTCGAAGCAGGAGGTGGGTATCTGGAAAATGTTTGAGATATATTTGCTTCGGCTGTTCCCGTGCCCAAATTACACAATTGCTTTATGTAAAAAAGACATTAATGCTGGACCTTGTTTTTGTTCTCATCTGCACTTCCTAGTACGTGGGCTGCCAGGAGAAATTGGAGCAGAAGCTGGCCATTCAGCCCATCGAAACTACTGTTCCATCTAATAAGTTCATAGCTGGTCAACTTTCCTGCTGTACCGCCATGTTCCTTCGTTCTATTACTCTCCAAAAGTCTGTCACCCTCCATTTTGAGTGTACACATCCGCGGGTTCCTGGATTCACCACAACCTCCAACAAGAGAACATCTAACCACCATGCATTGACATTCAATTCCTGAATCCCCAGCTGCCAACATCCTGTGGGTTACCATTGAGCAAAACTCAACTGGACTCACTACAGTAAAGACAGTGACCACAAGAGGAAGTCAGACGTTAGGAATCTAACAGCAAGTAACTCCCTTCCTGACTCATAGCAGCTGAAGAGGGTCAGGCAGTCGGCAGAGATGACCCCCTCCACAATCCACTGCCTGGACCTGTTTGATGCCAGTCTGGCTGGGCCCAGGAGCAACCGCATGAGGAGGTCTCTGAGCTGCCTGCACCCTCCCCACCCACGTGCCCAAAAATCAGGAGCGTGGGACTGATGTGGAACCAAAAACACAACAAAAGATTTTTGAAATAACCAAAAGGTGGGTGCAATCATCCACAGAGCCCAACTTATAAATACAAAGTCTGGTGAGCATGACATGCTCTCAGTCAACTCTAGCATTGTTCCATTGCCTTCTAAAGGGCTCTGCATTGCTAATACTGACTGGTCAGTACAGAAACCGAGACACTTCTCTTTGTGTTTAGAGCTTATGAGCAGCTCGTTCTCAAAGCTGCACACACCTATCAGTCCCCATCTGTGCAGTATATTTTCTCTATCAACTTGCTACAGAGATGTTGTGACCTACTTTGCGAGAAAGTGGCGCTAAACCTGGGCCTCCTGGCTCAGTGGTGGGGCCTCTACCACCGCACCACAGCGGTCTTTCGTATGTACCTGCTGTTAATTAATCAGTTTTAACATCAGTCTCTTGTTGAGCAGTGCCTGGGTGATGGTGACCCATTGAGACTGTGTCCGTGGAAATAGGCATCATCTCTAACCTACACCACCCTGCTGTGTGACTCCCTGATTCACCCTCGCTGGAGACTGAAGTAGAGAGATTATTGTCGCGAGTGAGCGTTCAGATTGGCTAATGGAACAGAAGTTGCTGTCTCTGCAGCAAAGTGTGGGATTTATTTATAGTGATGCAAGTGAATTGAGTAACAGCAGAAAGACAAGATAGTTATTCAAGTTTGAATCCAGGGCTGATGTCATGGAGATGCCACCAAACTGCATCTACCTTCCCATCACTGTCGCTCACTCAGACACTCACGTGCAGAGCCTCAGATGAAGTTACAATACTAACTGTTAAAACAGAGTGACATTTACAGTTTCCTAACAAGCCATTTGCCCTCACTGATCCATTTTGTTGATGTTATGCCTGGTACGAGCCACGTCCTGCCCTACTGCATCTTAGCCAATCAGCGTATCCTTTGTTTTATTTTTCCCTTTTGTGCATTTGTCCATCTCCTCTCCCCCCCCCCCCCCCCCCCCCTCCCCAACCACCAGCATCTGTCAGCTTGTGACCTTGATCATGCTGAGTTCGAGTCCCTATTCTTGGAGTACTGAGCATCTTTGACAGTCACTGCACTGAGGAGCTGAGAACTACAAGTGTGATGGTGGGAAGTGCTGCCTTGTTAAGTACGTGATGCTTTTGTTAATCCAGGAGTTTGGATGTATTGGAGCAGAATACATAGGAGCTCAGAAGTGACTAAGCTAAAGTAATCAAGTGAGCAAGATAACAGTTATTGAGCTGTGGGGAAAGGCCTTCTTTATCTCAAATGACTGCCCTTTATCTTTTGTTGTGAGTATTGAACATGATCTGGGAAATTGTATCACCAGCTCTGAGTCTGATTTATCTGACTCTGTAATGACTGGCTGAAAGTTGCTAACAGTGACTTCCCTCCTGGGTTAGTTTGGGTCTAGACCCTGCTGAAACCACACTCTGTCATACGCCAGTTTGATTGTGGCTGTAATTAGCTGGATGTGGCTCAGGGGGCAGTGTTTCCACCTCATTCCAGAGACCAGAACCCAGAAATCTAACCAGTTCTCGTCTTGGAGTGCTGAGGGAGTGCAGCACTGTTTGTGGTGCTGTTTTGAGACGAGATATTGAACTAAGGCGTTGTCTGGGTGGGTGCAAAACAATCCCATGGTCATGTTTGGAAGAAGAGCAGTGGGAATTCTTGTTTTGGTGTCCCAAACAATGTTTATCAACTTCATGAGAGAATTACTCTGGGACATTATTACATTGCAATTTGTGGCCGTTCTTCCCACAGTATAGCACTAAGCATGCTTCAGAATGCCTGATTTGCTGAAAATCAGTTTGAGAAGTCCTCGGGGTTTAACAGGTGTCATATAAATGCAGGTTTTGTTGTTTTTAGCTTTGAGCTTGTCCAGCTCATCACACTATCACCGACAGCCTTGGCTTGTTAACTTTGTTTCCCCTCTCCCAGGGATGCTATTCCACTGTCGGATACTAACAGATAAACCCATTAATTTGTAAGCAGATTTGTAACAGACCTGTTAATTCCTCTTCATCGAAAGCATGTAATTGTCAGGCCCCTCTTCAGGATCAGTGCTGGTGAGTTGTACTGCAGCTAAATGAAGGCACTGCAATGTGCAGAGCACTGATGCTGCCCTCCTGGTCTGGATGCATGTATTTCGAGTGCATAATTAGAGTGGCAATGAGTAATGGGTTGATAGTATCATTGTGTTTAAAAGTCACAGTGTTGAACAGAACTGCCCTGTTGGCTCGATGAGTTTATTGAGCTATGAAAGGGTTAATATGGAGGAGTGCCCTAAGCACTGTCCATTCTGACTTGATTGGAGAACAGTTCAGGATGGGGACCCACCATTTGTAACAATCTCTGCTGTAACTTGGGACTGATGTGCAATAAACTTGATGTTTAAGGCATGAGTCCCTTTTCATTAAAATAACAAGCAGTGTTCCTCTCCCACACCAGGCAAGGCAGCCCGTTTAGATCCCTATCCTAACAGTCCAGCTCGGCCTGATCCACAGAGCAGGCAGCCTCCTCTAACATGGTGGTCTGTAGTGAGGCTGATGACAGGAACAGTATGCTAATGCTCACTGATGGGCAGGCTGTACAGCAAATCCTCGACACAAACCCTTGGACCTTGTGGGAAGTGGATGAAGCAGAGACTCAGAAGCAGTCTGTGGTTGGACAGACCCACTAGAAAACAGTGTTTTTGGTATGTTTTTTAATGAAAAGTTTGACCAGAACCCCAAGGCTCATTCCATCACCCATCATCCCAACTAACTGTGAAACTTCACTAAGAGCACCCATTACTGACCACTCCAGTTGAATATGGGACTGTTGACCTTGATGACACACACTGGGAGGGTGACACTTATGGAAGTGCTCCCTCTCTAATGGGGCATTAAACTAAGGCTGTATCTAACCTCTTGGGTAAATGTAAAAGATTCCATGGCACTATTTCAAAGAAGCCCCCGTGAGTTATTCCTGGTTCCCTGTCCAATCGTTACCTCCCAATCAAGTTATGGAAAGCAAGTTCTCTGGTCATTAGTGCATTGATGTTTGTGGGAGCTTGCTGTGCACAGAACAGTCCTACATTTGACTTGAAAGAGATTGTCAAGCTTTCTCTTAAACACATGCGCAAAATTCGCCTCCGTCACCCCCTTTGCCAGTGTGATCCACCCCTTGGGTAAAGACTATTGTTCTGAATTCCCTCATGGACTGGTTAGTGTCTGCTCTCTGTCCATAGCTTGTGGCTGCGCTGAGATAATTTACCTTTACTTCTACCCAAGAAACCCTGCCTTTCTTGTTTCAATATATCTATCAGATCAGGTCAGCCTTGGAAAGGTATAACCTCCTGAACCTGGTGTCATCCTTGCCAATTACTTCTCACACTCTCACTGGGGTCTCTTATCGATACATTGCTCATCAGTCAGTTCAGACTTGGTATTACACTCCCCAGGAGTAGGTGAGACATGAACCCGGGGTTTCTGGCTCGGAGGTAAAACATTACCACTGCAACACAAGAGCCGTTCTCAGGCCATTAATGTCTGTTTTATCATATAACAATGGGAATGAGCCAGTACTCCCAAGTGCAGCCTGAGGAGGCGGTAAATGGCCCCATGTATTAATTGCAGAATTGTTGGTATTATTAAAGCTGCTTTCAGTAATTTGTATGTCTGTAATCCTCATCCAGTAGGCTCCATTGCTATTTGTTTGATGTAATTTGCATTACTTTTGCAAACAAAATGCTATAGCTCTCACTTATCAATATTAAAACTAAAGTTTCAATTACATGCCATTTCAGCAAGTTTAATAGCATGTTCCTGCATTGTTACCCAGAGTGGATATTCTGGCTCTGCAACATTAATGGACATTAAAAATAGCAGCATTGTTCGATTAACCAGCCAATCAAGATTCCAGATGTCAGTTTAAAAATACACCCGAGCGATTGCTGGGAATGAGAGGGGACGATGTAATAATACCAATCGTGTGTCTGTGTGCGCTCTGACAGTCCGAATAGGACTGGTCGCTGCCTGTTAATGTATCCTGGCGTCTCTCTAGGAGATGGCCTGACCAGGGATGAAACCGATTAATCCAGAAAGGCTGTGGAGATAAAAATAACACAATTTCCCAGCTTGTGTACAATCAAAAAAAAATCGCATTGGCAGAGTTTCTGACTGCAGGTTTTGTCAGCTGTATATTTTGGACAGTTCTGATGGGAGTGTGGGGATGGAATGCAGTATGGAGATGCTGGAAGTTGGATATTTTTGACCAGTTTTTCATTGAGTTGAGTTTGAAATTCTGTCATTATTAGAGAAGGGGAGTGCGTCTGCATCGGACTTCCTGTGTTTAGGAACAGAGAATCTTGGTATCTGGGTAAGAAAATGTGTTGGAACGTTGTTGGAACTCCTGAGAAAGAGTCTTTGTAGTGCAGAGGGTTTGAGGGCCGCAGAGTGGCTTGGACAGGCCTCTGTTGTGGTAGCGATTCCAACTTTGTGTCTGCCGCTCTGGAGAGGGAGATCTAATCTCCACTTTCTAATACAATCATAGTTTGAAGACCACTTCATACCGTTAGATAACAGACAGGGGTTGGTGGATGGGAATGTGAAATTTGAAACACAAACAGACCAGCGCTGATCTTACTGAATGATGGGGAAGGCTTGACAGGCGGGCGGGTGGGGTGGGGTGGGGTGGGGGTGTGGTGGTGCCGGGGGAGGGCGGGTGGGTGGGTTTTGCTGTGGAGATTAGCAGAAATATTCCATGATCTGAGCGACACTGCCTGAAAGGGCAGATTGAACTTTCAAAAGGGAATTAGATATAAATTCTTGCTAGGGAACAGGGCTCTGGGTTGGGCCTAACTGGATAGCTCTGTCAAGGAGCCAGTAGAGGCTGGATGGATTGAATGGCCTCCTGTTCTCTCTCATTCTGATTTTATCAACCAAGCTGCATCATCTAGAAACTGTGCTATTTTCTAAATGTCTGGTATTATTCTCTTCCTGTCTCTTTTGTCGTGACATTTGAACTATCACATTGAGTAAATGAGATAGCAGGAACAGCGGATTCTGGAGGATCTGAGATAACAGGGCGTAGAGCTGGATGAACACAGCAGACCAAGCAGCATCAGAGGAGCAGGCAAGCTGACATTTCAGAAAGAGGGTCTAGGCCCAAAACATCAGCCTTCCTGCTCTGATGCTGCTTGGCCTGCTGTGTTCATCCAGCTCTACACCTTGTTATCTCACATTGAGTCAATGATGCTTTTGACAAGTTTTACCCCTACTGCGGCCTGTGCTCTTGGGATAGATAAGTGGTGCATCAAGTGATTCAAGCTTGGACCTATTTTGTAAACCGGAATGATTACAGTTTCTGGTTTCCCTTGCCAGTATGCTGTCTATAAGTGCCACTTCATCTTGAGTGCCTTTTGAAGGTCAGTCAGTTCCCGTTGGAGCAGTGCTCATTGGCCAAGGTTAGTTGGTTAAATCACACTGTATCTACAATAATTTTTGAACAGCTCCTCCCTCTTGCTCCTGATGTGAGGAGCTGGATAAAACGAACCATTAACTTGTCTGAAAGCAAAATGTGCTGGAGTAACTCTAGTCGGCCTGACAGCATTTCTGGACAGAGACAGAGTTGGTGTTTCACGTCCAGCGTGACTCCGCTTTGAATTTTTTGCTTTGTGTGGTTATCATCTCCGACTGCAGCAGGTATCAGAATCTTTGAAAGTGACAACACTTTCTTTCTTTTGCATTTGCCTCACTCTGTTCTTTCTCTCTCTTTTCTGTGCTTTCCTGCTGAGGTCAGCAACCTCCCACAATTTGGTAATCTTTCAGAGAATCTCATTGACCCAGCTTCTGTTGGGTAACACAGGACCGAAGCAGTGCTGGAAAAAGACTCAGTCACTCAGCTTTTATCCTCTTATTCACCAGCATAATCTCCAGGATTACTCTTCCTCCGTTCCATTGGCGCTTCTTGTGGGTTGTCCTGATGAGTGCAAGACAAAAATCTTTTGACAAAACGCAACTCTTTTTTTTATATAAACAATACTGAACCAACTGTGCAGCTTCAAGAGGATCGGGAGGACCAGAAGGTAACTGGGGAGAAATGGAGGTGCCAATGAATATGAGCTGAGAGGAGAAGACGAGTAGATCTCGTGAAGTTTCAGTTTTTCTTGGCATAAATGTTTGAGAACCAACATGGGACTCTTCTTTGTATCGTTTTTTTTAGAAAGTTGGTACTGAGTTGGATCACACCGTGTAGCTCCTGTCACTAGAGCGGCCAGATTGTAGTGACAGACGTCAAATCTGTGGCTAACTGGGTCAGCAGTTCCGAGCTGTTCACCTGGTCAGAGTTATGAGCTGGGACAGTATAGGAAGCAGTTTTGTGTGTATGTACAGGCACACATGTCCGAAGGAAGTTGAGACACTTGTGTTGGAGTAACATTATCTGACAGCAGCTGTCAACTTGCTGTGAAGCAGCTCTCTGCGAAAGGGAGAGTCCATGCCAGCTGAACATTGGTGCAGTGAGCTATGTACCTGGAGCTGATTTCCTGAATGAGGACAATGCCTGTTAATCATGCTCTCTGCATTTTATTATTTTGTAGCAGTGATTGGAGGCTGTTAGCTTGCACCCTCAAGCCACAGACTCCAAGGTGCAATTAACAATTAATTTCCTTTTATTCTGCAACGTTTTATGTTTCAGGTACACATTTTTGAAATCAAATGCTTAACATTGGAAAATAAGTATTACTGCTCCACATCCTTTATAATCTATTAATGCCTGATGATATTGTTTGTAAATCCCTGCATTTTTATCTGTCCATTTGTGGTCATACAGATCCCTCTCTCTTTCTGTGTTCCTTCCTTCCTGTTTCTTTACTGCCGGGGCCCCTTGTGTTTCTTACTTGTGCAGTGAACACACCTTGTGCAGGAATGAGGTAGAAGCAAGTCAGGTAGAGGAGGTGAGCGTAGAGCGCTTCAAGTTGCAGCCCTGGTGTAAAACAAGCACGTTATTTCAACTGCTCAATCTTCCCGTCTCTCTGGTGTGATGCTTCCACAAGCTGTGTGTGTGTGTGTGTGTGTGTGTGTGTGTGGGTGGGGTGGGGGTGGGGTTGGGGGGTGGTGTGCATGCATAGGCATGGATGTGGGTGGGTGTGTTGGTTTTCCATGGGAGGAATGAGAGGGCGACAAAGTGATGTTGAGAGTAGGCTACACGGTCGAGGGGATCGGCTGGGGGGGGGGTTTCGGAAGTGGGGTGATGTGGAGGGGAGTGGTGAACACTGGTGGACATGCCAAGATGATAGCCTGTTAGTTTCCAAATTGCTCAAGGAGCCGTTGTGCGCTCATTGAAATGATGTGGGTTATTACATGGAGGACGGTGTACAACACTCCAACCTCGAGCGATTTGCAGTCTTGCTGTTTGTGGAAGCTAGCTGTGCACAAATTAGCAGCTGCATTTCCGACATTTTGCAGTAGTGGCTACACGTCAAAATGCTTCAGCGCCTGTCAAGTGCTTTGGCACGTTCAGAGGTATCTGCCTGCGTCTGTCTGTCTTTCCTCCCTTCCCTCTGCTCCCAGAACTGGCAGCCTTGACCCCCTCCTGCTTTGAAACAGGATGAGCTGGAAACCGAAGGTTGGTGTTAGAACTCACTCTCGCAGCTGCAGTCAGCGTAAGGCTGGGGAGCTGTAAATTCCAGGTTGATGTTGACCAGTGCTAAAGATTTTGTCTGGATTTGCCTGAATTTGAGTTTTAATCAGCTGTGATCATTACACAGAAATACATGGAATATATTGGATAGCAGCAGGCCATTCAGCCCAACTAGTCTATACTGGTATTTAAGCTCTACTCAGCTAAGCTTTTTCACCTTCCTTCATCTATCCCTTTCCCCCTTGTGTTTCTCCAGCCTCCCGTTAATCCCCACAACCACCTCCATTACACACAGGAGCAGGCCATTCAGCCATCAAGCTTGTACTGACATTGGATAGGATCATGTCTGATGGTCTTGACACCGTTTTCCTTCCTACCCCTGTACCCTTGGACTCCCGTGTCAATCAATAACCCCCCTACCCGGTCTTAGAATTAATCACCAAACCCGTCCCCGCTGTTCTCTGGGGAAGAGAATCCCACACACACTGTGCAAGTGACTTCCCCATTTGCACCATTGTTTGGGGCAAGTTTTTCTTTCCTCCTGAGTTCCCGTTTGGATTTCTTGGTGACTTCCTCATTTCGGTGGTCTCTGGTTTTGCCCTGCCCACAAGAGGAAGCAGCCTCTTGCTGTCTCCTTGTGCGCTCTATTCATAGAGTCCAGCTGAGACAGTTTTAAACCTGTACTTCCACCTGGAGCTTGGTTTAGAAGCTGAATGAAGAGCTGCACCTCCCAACAGTGCAGCACTCAGTACCGCAAGGCTGGGCATAAACCCTGTTCTGCTCATCCCCTGCACCCATGGGCTGCTGATCTTTCCCGTAAAGCTGCAGCCGCTCAGTCCCTTGTGACAGTGACTGGCCCTCCCCACAGTCAATGGAGGAAAAGCGATGGGCTAGGAAATAATTGTTAAAATCAACCTGTGCGGACAAGCTAAAGCACATTCAGAGGGGTAGGTGTAACCCGAACTCAGACCTTCTGACCCACAGCTAACTGTTTAGCTACTGCCATTGCACTGCAAGAGACCCTAAAGCTCTGGTGTAATCATTCAGCCAGGACCTCGACAGTTTAAGCCAGTCTTGAGCTGATTGTGGTTCATCTATAAATAAATCCTGTGGAGTGAACTCTGCCTTTCCTACCCATCTGCGTTATTTTTTAGCATGCATTTCCGATTGATAGCATTTTTATGCGAAGCTCACATTCTCTGGTAAGATGCTGCTTAGTTCTGCCAGACAAACCTTTCTAATGAAACCATTCATTGCATGAGACTCCTGTGATTTGTGGAAATCCTTAACGGAACTGAACGTGTTGGATTGACTGGAGTGTCTTTCTGTAATGGGTTCCCCAGCGACTGTGAGACTGTGTGTGTGTGTGTGTATTTTCACCCCCTCCATTCTGGATATTTATGAAGTGCAACACATTGATCACTCTCTTTTTTTTTAAATGGATGAATAATTCATAACTAACTGCAATGAATTTCATGCCAGTTAGATTCGCCACAATTTATAAATCACAGACAGAAACAGTCGGTGCTGGAATTCTCTGTAATTTGCTCTTCAATGCGGAGGGGTCGCTCTCTCTGGTTTCAGCTTCAAGTTGTTCCTGAATTTAACTCCATGTTGAAGATGGGAACCCAAGGGGTCTGACAGTGGTTTTCCTCTCATGGCCTGTCACTCTGCAGGACTCGGAATTGCAAGCATTCAGCATTCACTGGGATCCCTGCGAAAAAGAAATGTGAAAGGGGAATTCACAGAGTGGAAGGAGGAAACAGTCCAGGTGCTGGAACTCTGAATTCTTTGCGACATAAAAATGCTGGAAATACTCAGTCAACCAGGCAGCCTGTGTGGGGAGAGAGAAGCAGGGTTGACATTTTTGTAGTGACTGTAATGGCCCTCTGAATTCCCTGATTGGTTAATCTGGCCCCATCAGGGAGCTCTGGCTGACAAAGGGTAGAATGGCTGGGATATTTACTTTCTGGAATGCCTGACTTGGTGAGAAGCTGTGCCAATTCAAAATGGTGGCAGAGTAGAACTGTTGAGCCAGAGCTCATTCATTTGCGACTGCTTTTCTTTCATCCTTTTAGCGCCTTTTTCGTTTTGTCCTAGTTTTTTTTTAGTTTTTTTTCAGCACTTACTTTTCCGCCTCTCCGTTGTGGAGGCAGCAGCTAGGGTCCCAGAGTGGGGTCTTTGCCGGCCGGCCACAAGGTAGCTGGGGTACCCGGGCTGAACCCTGGCAGCCGGCTGGGGGCCCAAAGCGGCACGAGTACGGGACTCTGGCGGCCTGTAGCGTGGTGGTTGGTGAGCCCAGATGGCGATGGGCAGCGCAGCGGCAGTGGGGAAATCAAGAAATCGAGCCCAGCGTGGGGGAGTGTGAACCCTCGTGGGGAAAGCCCAGCTTGGATCGATTGCAGGCCCATGGCCAAAGAAGGAACATTCAGTTTGGAACGCTCAAGTTTATTTGTTATTTGCTACTTTTCACTAAGAAGAGCTGTAATGTTGAACTTTTTAACTTCTTTCTTTATTTTTCTACACTGTACCCTATCTATCCTCTGCCAGGAATGGTGACATTGTACATTTTTCACTGCCCTACTGTGCTTGAGTACACATAACAATAAAACCTCATTCTAATTCTCTTGCCAAAGGCAGTGCATTTGTAATTTAAAGGGTGATTCGTGATGGATGCTAGCCTCTAAAGAGTTATTTCAGTTTCGTTTCTGTGATCATGCATCCGATGTGGAAGATGTGAGAGATTTAGATTTGTTTTAAGCAGATGCAGGGCAAGGTCCCATTGTCCCGTAGAGGCTGCTCTTTAGTTTCTGAGAGAGATCACTGGTGATGGCTTAACTAGAGAGTCACTGCACCTCGGGTGAAGGGTGAGGTTGACAGCGAAGGTGTTTTGTGGTAACCTCAGCTGGTGAGAATTGAACACACACCGTTAGCATCACAAAGCAGCTGCCCAGCTAACTGACCCCAAATTCAGACACTGGGAATAGGGCTTAGGCAGCAGTCAGGGTGGAAGAAATGATGCAAGCCAGGCATGATTAAATGTCAAAAAGGATACAGGTGCAAGGCAAAAGAAACAGGGCAATACAGAAGAACAGGAAAGGTGTGGAGCAGGTGTAAATGGATAAAACTGAGGAAGAGGGATGCCGAGAGCAAACTCTCTGGTCACTGTCAGTAGTGTAGTTCATCGGATAAAACTGCACCTTCCAAGTTAAAGGTAATCCAGACCTGAGGATGTGACCCAGGCTGAGCCCCAGCTGAAACATACAGGAGTGTGTTGGGGGGTGAGGTTTGACACGGTTGGTGTTGAGAAAATGTTGGGAACCAGTTAGGAAATCTTGAACTTGGGAATGGAGTTACAGAACAAGGGGATATTTATTTAAAACTGGAATGTGAATGAATTTCTTCTCCCAAAGGACAGAGTGTGACTGGAATTCTCTCCCCGGAGAGTTGAGGCAGCTGGGTCACTATAAAGAGGAGCCAGATTTCTGGAACAGTGAAGGCTATGAGGAGTTGGCTAACAGAGCTGTGGAGGCCTGGGGCAGGTTTGAGGGACTGCTCGTGCTTCCTCTGTCTTTATGACACCTGAGTGTGGTACTGAGGGAGTGCTGCATCATTGGAGGTCCTGTGTTTTGAAACGAGACATTACATGAAACCCCTGTCTGTGCCCGCAGTTGAATGTGATCAAATATTCCATAGGAGTGTTTTAGGAAGAGCAGGGGAGTTATCCCCATGTCTAGCTCAATATTTGTTCCTCAACTAACATCTGTGCATCTAGTGACCCAGCCATTATCATGGGCCAGTTTGTGCTGTGTACAAATCGACTGCCGCAGTTCCTACAAAGCAGCAATGACTATACTTCGAGGAGCTTACTTTCTTATAAAATGTAGCGCATGTATGTAACACAATACATGTCTTCATAAATATTACTGACACAGATGAACTGGTTATTTGTGAAATGCACGGTGCTGAGCCCACTTTGAAGTGATAGGTGATGGATATTACACAATGCAGTTGCCGTAAATTGGTGTTGCCTGTGCTGTGTCAGTTGGGAGAAGGTTGGAATCTCCTCGCAGCCTCTTCAGCTGAGACCCATACAGGCTGCTGTCGAAATAGCTTGTTCAGCACTAGCAGACCTGACTGAAGTTCCATATGTTTCTGTCCTTGGGTGGAGGAGTGTTGGCCGTCCACGCTCTCGTGTCTATTGCTGATTGGTAATGTAAGAACATCATGTACCAACAGGATTTGATTTCAGCTGAGCAGATGGTGCTACTGTCTGGAGCAAAGGCTGCATCTGCCATCGGCTGAGTTTGGTGCTTTTACACTTGAGTGTAAACAGCTTTGTAACTGGAGAACTGTTTGGATGGTGGGCGAATTGTTTACACGTGTCGGTGTGATACCAATCTGGGTATTCCCTGTTCTGAAGCAACCTTTGCTGGGGACTGTTCCCAAGATTCATTTGAAGCCTGTCTTCAGGATCTGATTTTGGAAACTTTCCCCCATACCTTGTTATTTTTGGACATTTTGTTGATGGTACCTTTTGGAACAATGGTCATAGAAAGAGCCCATCTTGTGATGCTTCAACTCTGATACTATCCAAGGTTTGGAATTCTGTGCATTGCAACAGGTAAAGGCATCATTGATTTCAGCAGAGGATCAGCGATCCCAGAATAATCCTCCTTCAATCTGACCTGAAGACTGAGTTTTCATTGGATGCCCTGGGACAGATGAACATAGCTTAAAAACTTCCTAATAAGCTGCTATGAGCTTGTCATTCCGAGCGGTCTGTATGTTGTATTGCTGTGACTGATAGACCTTCGACTGATTCATTGTCACTAATCTTTCTTATTGGTATTAGTCTAGGCAACTGGTACCATGTGTCCATTCACAGTCTTTGACAGAAGATCAACCCAGGTTTATACAGGAAATAGGTTTATTATGTGTTACTTAAAAGCCAGTTATATAAAATATACAATGATGTTGTGACAGCGGGAATGATAAAAATACCACTTTACTGTTAGCTACATTGATGGAGCATAAAAGCAACTTGGAGAGACCCTGCAAACACTGATCGACACACATTAACACCCCTTACATTCTACCTTGCTGTAGGAGCCTGCTCTTCCTGGGAGGAATTATCCCATGAAGTCAGTTAACTCTCTCAGGTCGCAATTGTCTTGTACAACATCTACCATCCATTTTGAATGGGTTTGAATTCTAGATCGATGTAAGCGACACCATTACAACACCGAATGAGGCCATTGTCCAATGCTGACTTCTTTTACAACTGAACAAATTAATTAGTGTGTTGTTGAGAAATGCTGATAATCTGATTGGTGCAGCCTCTCTGGTTCTCACAGGGTTTGATAAGGTAGGCATAAAGAAGGTGTTGCAGGTGAGGTTGGATCTAAAGGTTACAATGGTCACATAGTCACTAGCCGATTCAATTGGGAACTCGGGAAGTGAAACACAATTTAATCGTGGATATGACTGGAATATGGAACTTGTGACCTCAAGAAGTGGTTGAGGTGAACAAGACCCAACTGAGACTGAGGAGGGAGGCGTGTGTAAGATTAAAGGAGGACAGAGATCATGCTCTGAATTTGCAGAACTCAATATTGAGGCCCGGAGGCTGTAAAGTGCCTACATGGAGGAGTTTTTATTTCTTGAAGCCTGAAGGTTGATTACTCGTACAACACAATCCATGTCAACCAAACAGGTTTGAATGTTTGACTTTAAAATTTGAATGGGCCACTCCCCTCCATAGAGGAGGCGAAAGAGGTTAATGATTTCTATTACTCTTGTATGGAGAAGTGTTTTCTGAAATGTCCCACTTTTTCTTTTGTTTCAAGGCTTTGCTACTTATTCATGATCTGGCCCCCCTTGTCTCGAGAAAATAGTTTCTCCCAATTTTTTCCATCATCTCTGGCTCTCTATCCCCCTCTCTGACTCCCCCCTCTTGTGTTCCACACTGCACCCTGTGTGTTCCTGACCAATATGGTCAATGGTTAGACAAGCTGAACAGCATGAAGCTCGTGCTTTGGAGCTGATAGATAATTAATGAGAGGAGGCTGCAGCAAGATGTGAGAATTGCATTGAGACTTTGTCCTGTCTTGCTAGGAAGCCTCTGCTGAGGCTGTATGGGCAGTGGAATTGGTCCCTGTGGAAGGATAGGTTTAGAATGGCCAGTAGCTTAAAAAATGTGAAACTGTCAGTCACAAGCTGATGTGCTGGCCTGCCAAAGTATGCCCAGCAGATGTTGAATCTCAGCAGTGTGTCCACACCCATGCTTACTTCATGCAGCTAGTCGTGGATCTGATCTGCTGCCAGGACTGTATTCACTTGTGTAAAAGTTTCTGAGACTGTGTTTGTTTTTTAGCTGGAAGATAGCAGTTTGACCTGAACGTGAGCAACATTTCAAAGGGATTGAATTCCATCCTCTCACTGTCTCACTACTGCTGGGTTGCTGTTCTAGTCAAACCCCACCCCCAGAAGTACCACAAAAGGAGCAAAAAAACACATTATTTCTTCATAATTAAAGATTCAAGAATAACCTCCACAAAGGCGCCTTAATTTATTTACATTAAACCATCAAATTTACCAAAATTAATCTGAAACAAGAGCCATTTATACAGATTACTGCAGTTTCACTCAGTCATTTCCCCATGGGTAATGGTATTATTTAGCAGTGGAACAACTGTTGCCAATCACTGCCTTCATTACATAGACCATCATCATCAACATCAACAAAACAACATCATTGGCCGTATCCTTCCATAAATAATCATCTTTCTTCTCTGCAGTGACATGCATTGGATACTCCTTGTCTCTTGAATAGTTTGATGACAGTCTCTATTCTGATTTTCAACCCTGCCTCTGTGAACCATTCCTACAGGATTGCTAATGTTCAAGCCTGTTTGCTGCATCTCTTTGTCTTCTCTCCTCCAATTTATCCAGTCAGGCCTGATATAGACATGTCCCAGTGAGAGCATCTTTCTCCTTACATAACCCTTCTTGTCAGAAACTGCAAACTTTTCTCAGCTGTTTCCCCAGTTGCCTTCATTGCCGATTCTTTATCATCTATCTGGGTGATTTTTGACAGTTGCTGTTTTGGGAAGCTTTTGGTTTTAATATCACCACAGGCTTAAGCTCCGTCCAGGTCGTCATGTAAAAATATCTCATGGGAGGCTGGAGATAACTAGGTGTGGAGCTGGATGAACACAGCAGGCCAAGCAGCACCTTAGGAGCACAAAAGCTGATGTTTTGGGCCAAGACCCTTCTTCAGAGAGGGGGCGGGGAAGAGGGTTCTGAAATAAATAGGGACAGAGGGGGTAGGCGGATCGAAGATGGATAAAGGAGCAGATAGGTGGAGAGGAGACAGACAGGTCAAGGAGGTGGGGATGGAGCCAGTAAAGGTGAGTGCAGGTAGGGAGTTAGTGAGGGGATAGGGAGGATGGACAGGTCAAGGAGGCGGGATGAGACTAGTAGGTAGGAGATGGGGGTGGGGCTTGAGGTGGGAGGAGGGGATAGGTGGGAGGAAGGACAGGTTAGGGAGGTGAGTCATGCTGGCTTGGTTTTGGGATGCAGTGGGGGGAGGGGAGATGTTGAAGCTTGTGACGTCCACATTGATACCATTGGGCTGCAGGGTTCCCAAGCGGAATATGAATTGCTGTTCTGCAACCTTCGGGTGGCGTCATTGTGGCACTGCAGGAGGCCTAGGATGGACATGTTGTCTGCGGAATGGGGAGGGGGAGTTGAAATGGTTCGCGACTGGGAGATGCAGTTGTTTAGTGTGAACCAAGCGGAGGTGTTCTGCAAAGCGGCCCTCAAGCCTCCGCTTGGTTTCCCGATGTAGAGGAGGCCACATTGGGAACAGTGGATGCAGTATATCACATTGGCAGATGTGCAAGTGAACATCTGTTTGATGTGGAATGTCTTCTTAGGGCCTGAGATGGGGGTGAGTGGAGAGGTGTAGGGACAGGTGTAGCACTTCCTGTGGTTGCGGGGAAAAGTGCCGGGTGTGGTGGGGCTGGAGGGGAGTGTCACACGGACAAGGAAATCCCAGAGAGAGTAGTCCCTCTGGAGAGCAGACAAGGGCGTGGAGGGAAAAATGTCTTTGGTGGTGGGGTCGGATTGCAGATGGCAGAAATGTTGGAGGCTGATGCATTGGATCCAGAGTTTGGTGGGGTGGTACGTGAGGACGAGGGGGATTGTGTTTTGGTTGTTATTGTGGTTAGGTGGTATGAGGGATGAGTTGTGGGAAATGTGGGAGACATGGTCAGGGGCGTTTTCGATCCCTGAGGAGGTGGAAGGTGAATTGACTCTTTTCACAGTCCGTTAACTAGGACAGTTTGTTCCCCAAGCTTTGTTCGGTGTTTGACTGGCTGATATATCTAACTTTATGGGGTTTTAATCCATGTTCCCAATACAGACCAGTCCATACCCATTCATTTGTCAATGTTTCATTATAAACCACTGAGATTGAAATATGTCCGTCATTGAATTCTGGTGCGAAACACTCTGTGATCTTCTGTCACAATACAAATTGTTCCTCTTCATCAACCCGGTACACCGTCTAGGGCTGACTTTAAAATTTATCTAAATTGCTTCAAAGTTAGGGTAAATCATCAAGAAACTGAGTGTCCATTCTGGTGATTTTCATTATCACGTTTTGCATGTTTATTTTCCAACTGCTCACAGGTTCGGCTTTCCTCTACCTGCATGTTGTGCCTGTCTACACTTGTGGACAGAGCCTCCTCCAGTCTTGAACCTACTTCTCTGAGATTCTGAATGGTCTCGCTGCTGCACAATTATTTGTCTGCTCAGTCATCTCACTGACTTGGAGTTTGATGTGGGCTGTGTTTCTGCCATTCCTCCTTGATTCCCTGTTGCTGTATTCCAAGGGTCAGATTGCCATGAGGGCAGTGTACACCAGTGCAGTCATAACGTGGGCTGTGCGCAGACTCGAGGGGTGCATGGTCAATGGTGTGCTGTTCGGTAACTCCACACCTTTTCTGATAGAATACTGAACTGGTGGTAAGTACAAAGAATAAATTTTTGGCCAAAATTTAGGAGTCACAAGGTACATGAGAGATGAAGAATGTTTATTTGTTTTTTTACGAGATTACTTGTTATTCAAGTACATACAGAACGTATAGAAACCTGGAATATAGGAGCAGGAGTAGGCCATTCAGCCTTTCATGGGGTCCTGTTGCACCATTCAGTCAGATTGTTGTTGATCCTGAAGCTCAGTCCCCTGTTCCAACTTTCTTCCCATACCCTTTCATCTCTTTAGCTGTGAGAATTATATTCTCTACAGTGTGGGAAAAGGGCCTTCGGCCCAACAAGTACACACCAACCTCAGAGCATCCCGTCCAGACTCATCCACCGATAACCTGCCTAATCTACACATCCCTGAACATAACAGGCAATTTCCCATGGCCAATCCACCTAACCTGCACATCTTTGGACTATGGGAGGAAACCGGAGCACCCGGAGGAAACCCACGCAGACACGGGGAGAATGTGCAAACTCCACGCAGGCAGTCGCTCGAGGCTAGCATCGAACTTGGGCCCCTAGCGCTGTGAGGCAGCAGTGCTAACCACTGAGCCACCGTGCCACCCAGAAAATATTCAATGTTTTGGTCTCAGCTACTTTCTGTGGCAGAGAATTTCAAAGGCTCTTCACTCTTGGTGTGAAGACGTTTCTCCTCCACTTAATCCTGAAAGGCCTATCCCTACCATTGCTTGGACTGTAACCCCCTCCCTCCCCAAACTATGGTATAGTTAAACTTTGTGTGGTGTGTGTCTGCAGTTCAGAAATGCTCCTTCAAATGGAAGAGCAACATTGAATAAAGCTGTCATCCCATTTCATAGCTGAGCTCATTTTCATCTTCCTTTCCATTGAGTGTTAAGAGCAGGACTTACTCCTCAAATCACATCAAGAAAGGCACACACAAGTTAGGTGGCTATCATAGTGTGATTTCTGTGCTCTCATTGTGTGGAATATGCCTGCCGTGTTTCCCTTATTACAGCAGTGGCTACACTTCCGTTTACAATAAATACTTAATTGTTCTGAGATGGTGAAAGAAACTACACAAATGGTGTCTCGGTCTCTCTGTGCCTCACTCTTTCTCTCCCTCCTACGTGTTCAGTCTACTTTCAGCTCTAATATGCTGGCCATTTGCGTTGGGCAGCTGCTGTTCACTGATAACATTCAGCATCGGGATGTATTGCTAATAGAGTGAGTGAGATTGATGAGGTAATTATTGCTGCACTCCAAGGGAAACCCAAGGGAGCAGTGACGATGCCGAAAGTACGGTGCAGTGGTTGGTTCTTTTTAGTCAAAATGTTTTCATCAATAACTTGTTTTTTAACAACACCACTTCACGCTTGCTTTTGTGAGGTGATATATATTACAGAATCCCCATATCTCATTCAGGGTCAGTGTTGTGTAGTAAAGAGGAAGGAAACTGTAACGGTAGCTGGAACCTGACATAATGAGAGCCCACAGAATATCAGTCACTGTTCATCAGGAATTAAGGAATTGCTTAAAAATTATCAGCTTGCACAGAGGAAGAAAAGTTGATCTCCAAGCAGTCATGCATGAGGTGACAGGGCTGGTTTGGGAGAGACAGTTTTACAGAGTGTCAGTAGAGTGCTGGTCCAGCGGACTGTAGAGTCAGAGGCAAATATACGTTTGACTTGTGGGCCAGTGATGATGCGGAGCAGAGCACCACATTTCAGGAGAATTGGATTTTGTACTGGTTGGGCAACAGGAGCATGGAAAAATTTGGACAGAAGGGAACAAGGATCTGGGTGAGACTTAAGGTGAGGCCAGGACAGAGATCATAGAATCCCTACAGAGTAGGAGCAGGGCACTCGGCCCTTTGAGTCTACACTGATCTACCAAAGAGCCTCTCACTCACATCCAGCCCCCCACCCTGTCCCTGTAACCCTGCATCACCCATGATTAATCCACCTAGCCTGCACATCTCTGGACACTATGGGCAATTTAGCACAGCTGTATCAACCATTGTGCACATCTTTGGACTGTGGGAGGAAACCAGAGCACCTGGAGAAAATGCACAGACGCGGGGAGAATGTGCAAACTCCACGCAGACAGTCACCCGAGGGCTGGAGGGAAACAGCTCTGCGGATGGCCAGCTGCTGGGCTTAAGCTGAGGCAGATGGATAGTTGGGAGGGTAATGTTAGGGGAGCTGTATCCCAGCAACAGGGAAAATCTTTGAGAGTGGGGTGGGTTAATGTGTGCATCTTTTATCCTTTACTGGTTGTTTGGTAGAATGCGCATTGTGTTTGGGTTGGCGGGGGCGGAATGCTGTGGGGTCTCGGTGAAGAGCAAAAGAGAACAAATGATGCCAGTGGCTCTATTGAGGAACGTGTGAAATAGAAACAGCAGTAGATCATTTGGTCCCTTAACTGTCCTGGTCCATTTGGCAGGATCATGGCTGATCTTCCCTCCGCTGTGTACGTACACAGAGAATCTCTCAGTTAGCTGAACATTGCCAGTGATTGAGCATCGCCTACACTCTTGGGAGTTTTGTAGATTCCTAATGCAAGCAGTTCTCCTCATCTTCGATGATAATTGTTGGCCTCTTTATTCTGTGAATGTGACCCCAGATTCCATACTCCCCAGTCTGGCTGAAACAACCTCTGCTGAATCCCTTTCACAATTTATTACAGACCATCTGTTCATTTTTTAAATTCGTTGGAATACTGACCAAGTTGAGGCATTCTCTCCTCATTGTCACAAACCCTCGGCTTTGAACACAGCCCACTGAAGCTGCCTACTCCATTAAAGAGCCAGGCCAGAACTACAAACTGTATTCCATGACTAATCTCACAAAAGTTCCACTTGCAAATAGACACTTTTTTTTCTTTTTTATACTCCACTTCCTTTTAATAATAAAAGTTAACATACCATTTGCCTTCCTAATTGCTTGCTGCACCTACATATTAACTGGTCAGTTCATGAACAAGGGCACCAAGATCCCTCTAAATACCAATGTTACTTGGTCTCCCAATATTTTAAAAACTGTTCTACTTTATTAACTATCCTACCATAGTGAACAATTTTACGCTTGTCTAAATTATTTTCCATTTGCCACCTTCTTGTGTACTCACTTAACAAGTCCGAAAACTTAGGATTCACAAAAATTATCTATGAAGAACAACATCTTGTATTGCATAAGAAGGGAGTGCTGATTTAGTGGATTGGTAAAGGCATTGTCATAGAGAATACATCAGTTAGATGATGACTGACTGACAGTTAACTGCCAGGTTTGATTGAAATGTAAGCCAGGCTTGCTCCCTTTAGTCTGAGGAATGAAGTAGAGAATGGCTGTTACCTGTTTGATTAAGCTGAAATAAGTGTAATGTGTACACATCACTCAGATAGTTAGAACTACAGATGCTGGAGTCAGAGATAACACCGTGTGCGGCTGGAGGAACACAGCAGGCCAGACAGCGGCAGAGGAGCAGAAATGTTGATGTTTTGGGTTGGGACCTTCTTCTGACCTGCTCCTCTGATGTTGTCTGGCCTGTTGTGTTCCTGCAGCTCCACGCTGTGTTATATCTAATGTGTATACATGTTCTTTCTGTCTACGAAGAACAGGGCTTTGTGTATTTGCATATGTAGGTTCAAGTATGAAATACTTTGAGTCCAACAAGTGTAAATTCTTAGCACACTCCAGTTTACTTAACTAATGTTGTCTAAACCTGGAACCACATTTATCGTTGGACACTGCATAAGTCAATATCTGATAACGCAGGTTGGAAAGTAATTTATGAAGTGGATGTGAGACCTTTGCACAGGGATGTAGTTAGGTTTAGTGGCTGGGCAAAAGATCATGAAAGTGTGAAATTGCGAGCAGGAAGAATGAACAAGAATTGTAGACCTCGGAGGTGTAGCACACACCTATTTTGGTCCCTTTTCTGGCTGTCAAGGAAATGACAGCTTTTTATCCATCTTCCTGTGCAGATAAAATCAGCAACGTCCCCTGGTGGTTTTCTTGTTCTCGTGTCGAGGTTGCAGGCAGGATTGCAGAGGTAACGGATAACCTTTAACTTTGCTCTTGGGAAGCAGCAACGATTGTTCTTAAATTGGCCTGAATTAATTTGTTCTTTCTACAGAACAGTCAGGCTGAGTCTAAACAAGAACACTCTCTCTTTGTTTAGGAATAGAGGTTAGAGCAGACAGCCTGATCCAACCCGTTCCCTCCACCTGATTTTAACTCTTTAAGTCCCTTGGTTCACTAATCCTTGATACTCCTTCCTGTTGGTTATCGTACCAGTTTTTTAGTTTGAAGTTTCTCTTAACCCCAGGCCTCAGCAACATTTCACGGGAGAGTATTCTAAATTTCCCCAACCCCACTTTGTGAACCTGATAATACACGAACTGCTGATTGCAGGAGTCAGAGATAACACAGTGCAGAGGATGCTGGCCTGCTGTGCTCCTCCAACTCCACACTGTTATATCGAATACATGAATGGCGTTGCTCTAGTTTTAAGTTTGTTGCTTTGTTCGTGACTCATAGAAGAAAACACTTTTTCCCCCACACCTTTAATTTCTGTTTTTGTTTCACAATTACTAGAGAAACTCAGTAGGTCTGGCAGTATCTGTGGAGAGGAAAAAATAGGGCTAATGAGTCCCGTGACTCTTCTTTAGAACTTAAGTCTGATTCTGAAGAATATTCACTGGGCTCCAAATGTTTATTTTGCTTTCTGTCTCCACAAATCCTGCCGGACATGCTGAGTTTCTCCAGCATTCACTGTTGTCTAGGATTTCCAACATGCATAGTATTTTGTGCTTACACCATAATTTGGGGCAGCATGGTGGCTCAGTGGTTAGCACTGCAGCCTCACAGCGCCAGGGACCCGGGTTCTATTCCAGCCTCGGGCGACTGTCTGTGTGGAGTTTACACATTCTCCCCGTGTCTGTCTGGGTTTCCTCTGGGTGCTCCGGTTTCCTCCCACAGTCCAAAGGTGTGCTGGTTAGGTGGATGGGCCATGCTAAATTATCCCATAACGTCTAGGGTGGGAAATGCAAGGATAGGGCAGTGGATGGGTCTGGGTGGGATGCTGTTCAGTGGGTTAGTGTGGGCTGAATGTTCTGCTTCCACACGCTATAGAGATTCTATGATGATAATTGTCAATTGCTTTTATTGTATCAAACATCCCAATTATGACATTTTTTTAACTCCTCAGTACACCTGGTAATACAAGTCTGGTCAAGTCAATCTGTCCTGATAGTTTAACCTAACCACTGTGGGATCGTTCTGCTGAGTCCACCCGTGGTGGATTGCAGTGACATTATTCATGTTCGGATCCCTGCTTTCTAACCTCCTCATACATATCCAACAAAATAACAGCTTTTATTCTGTTTTTAACGTAAACTGTGTTCCTTTGAGGGACTCATCTGCTCCAAAACTTGTGCCACTGAATCAACTGGTGGCAATATTCAGCGTGATGAAGCCAGATGTAATAGCTCCACCTATCTCCTCACATTTGACTGCCCAGCATCTGCCAACTGGTGGAGAAGTGCCAGCTATTTCAGATCTTTTCACCACAATCCATATTGCCTCGTGATTCTGTTCTCTCTTCAATTGGCCCCAGTTGTTGGGGAGTTTCATTTGTGCATTCAAGATAACAAAGTGTAGAGCTGGATGAACACAGCAGGCCAAGCAGCATCTTAGGAGCACAAAAGCTGACGTTTCGGGCCTAGACCCTTCATCAGATACAGGGGCAGAATTAGGCCATTCAGCCCATCGAGTCTGCTCCCCCGTTCGATTGTTGCTGATAATGTTTTTCAACCCAATTGCCTTGAGCGAGGTGGAAAGAAAAAGCTTTGATTCTCTTGAAGATGTTAAGCAGAGGGATGTTGGGAGGAGGGGTGCTGTCAGTGAGGACCGGGAAGTGCGTCAACTCTAATGCACCAAGCCCACCTCAGCCCACATAACCTCCTCCTTCTGCCTGTTCCTGCTCCCCTACCTGCCAGTGCTCTGTACCGAGTTGCGTCATGGTGAAGTGTGCCACTGCCACCTTCTCCAGGGCAAGTGGGCAGTAAATGCCAGCACAGCCCACATCCCCTGAGCAATCAGCTGCTTGTTCCAGGAGCTAGGCATTGATAAATACAAGATCATCACAAATTTGGACCAACCCCCTGAGGAATGGAATTTACGTGGAACTCCCCAGCGCAGCAAATAATTGAAGCAAGTCAATTATTTTCCGAAGGAAACCTACCAGCTTCAAGAGGAAGGGGGTTAGACAGATACTTAGGAAGTTGAGTGTTGGAGGAGGAAATACGAGGTAAGTCATGTGGAGTAATGATAAAATGGTTACAGTCCAGATTGTTGGTGGTTTAATCTGAGGGTCACCACACTTCAAATGTGGTGACAGGGGAGAGCTATTGAAAGAGAGTCCTTGATTTGATTTATTGTTGTCACATGTACCTAGGTACAGTGAAAAGTTTTGTTTTGCATGCAGTACAGGCCGAACGCACCATACAAAGAACAGAGGACAATAGAACAGAGTGAGGAATACAATGTTACGCTGTTAAGAAGTTGCACAAAAAGTAAGATCAGCATTAGATTTGATACTTGAGAAATCTAATAACAGCAAGGAAGAAGCTGTTCTTGAACCTGTTGGTATGTGTGTTTAAAGCTTTTGTGTCTTCTGCATGATGGGAGATGTTGGAAGAGATTGTAACCGGGGTGGGAGGGGTCTTTCTTGTTGGCTGCCTTTCCATGGCAGCGCGACACCGTAACCTGTAGCTGGTATAGGAATTGAGCCTATGTTGTTGGTGTTGCTTAGCATCATAAACCAGCCTTCTAGCCAACTGTGCTAACAAAACCCCTCATGCAGAGTACATCTACCAGCATGGAATAGTTGGGATGAAAGACATGATTAACTGAAGATTGATCGAATGCAAGAAGAAACTTGCGGAGGAACAAAGGAAAATCAATGGAAAATGGAACGGTTTAGTATTAAACCCTCTGCCCTGATGATGGAACAGGTCGAACTCTGTTTTTGTTCATTCATGGGATGAAGACATTGCTGGCCAGGCAGCATTTACTCCCCATTCTTAATTGCCCAGGGGGCACTTAAGAGTCAACCACATTGCTGTGGGTCTGGAGTCACATGTAGGCCACATCAGGTAAGGACGGCAGTTTCCTTCCCTAAAGGACATTAATGAACCTGATGGGTTTTCCCAACAATCGACAATGGATTCACAGTCGTCATTAGATTCTTAATTCCAGATATTTATTAAATTCAAATTCTACGAACTGCCATGGCAGGATTCGAACCCGGTTCCCCAGAACATTATCTGGGCCTCTGGATTAACAATCCAGCGATAGTACAACTCGGCCAGTGCCTCCCTGAGCCTCGTTTCAAAAACTGACAGAAAACCCAGTTCATCCACATTCTTAAACTGGAATTGTTGGAATAACTCAGCAGTTTTGAATCAAAACGTTAATTCTGTTACTCTCTCCACAGATACTCCTGACCTGCTGAGTTTCTACAGCAGTTTCTGTTTTTGTTTCAGATTTCCAGCATCTGTATTTCTTTGTTTGATCTTCTAGGTTCATGTTGCCTTCTGTTATGTTTGTGACTGAGTAGATAGAGAAGTTACTTGTCAAGTATCATTCAAGGCGTTGAGTATAGGAGTTGGGATGTTATGTTACAGTCATATCATTCATTGGTGAGGTTGCACTTGGAGTATCGTGTACAGTTTTGGTCACCCTGTTATGAACAGTTAAACTGGAACGTGTGCAAAGAAGGTTTATGAGGATGTTTCCAGGACCAGTCAGCCTGAGGTGCAGGGGAAGATTGGCCAGGATAGGACTTTATTTCTTGGAATGTGGGAGAATGAGGGGTGACCTTGTTGAAGTGTATAAAATCATGAGGGACATAGATAGGGTGAATGCATATAGACTTTTTCCCAGGGATGGGGAATTGAAAACTAGAGGGTATAGGTTTAAGATGAGAGGAGATAGATTTAAGAAGGACCTAAGGGGCAACTTGTTCACGCGTAGGGACTTGGATAGGTACATGGATGGGAAGGGTTTAGAGGGAAATGGACCAAATGTAGGCAATTGGAATTAGCTGAAATGGCACTATGGTCAGCATTGACTAGTATTACTCTATTACTGTACTCTTTGTTGAAAAAAATGGCATGTCCAATCCTTTGGCATGTGGTGTTTAATATTGTAAACTGGTGAATTTTCAAATCTTAGATTCTGCAATGTGCTCTTTGTTCAAATCGCTATGCAGCTCTGGCTTTGTGAGTAATCTCTTACTTTATATGTTGTGTGGTGGCCCGTTGGATGTTCAAAATGACAGTGACTGTCAGTGTTCATATTTTGCTCGTATCTTAACTGTTTTTATTCTTCAATGTTATCTGTCCAATCAATCAAGATTTAATATAATTTCCTTTTGTTCAGGTTGAATGGATCATTTATCCATGTATCAGCCTGTTGTGTGACCCTTTTAAATCAGTCAGTGAAAATTAAAATCTCTTTTAATTAGAAGTTCTCAGTCTCTATGGACATTGTAACACCTGAAAGACGGCCCTTTTAAAGCAATATTTGAGGAAATGAAAGAATCGAGAGGGAAAAACCAAGCCAGCAAAGAAGACAGAAACAAGATGATTCAGAGACAAAAACAAAGTTGCTGGAAAAGCTCAGCGGGTCCAGCAGCATCTGTGGAGGAGAAAAAAAAGAATTAATGTTTCAGGTCCGGTGACCCTTCCTCCGAACTTTTTTTCTTCCTGATTTACAGCATCTGCAGTTCTTTTGGTTCTTATCAAGACGATTCAGAGGTCAGGATCTAAAATTACTGAACTTGCGTTGAGTCCAGAAGATTGGAAAATGTCCAGTCACAGGATGAGCTGCTGATGCTGGAGCACGTGCTGAGTTTCAGTGGATCAATGCTGCAAGCCGTGAACAGAGAGCTGAGAGTAGGACCAAGGTGGAGAATTGCAATGACCAGCAACATAAAGCTCAGGGTCATAAAGGAGGTCTGAACCAAGGTGCCCAACAAAGCAGACAATCCATCTGCTGGGATTTCCCGAATCGGAGACCGCATTGTGAAAAGTGCAGACCCTGGCTGAGACCTTTAACGAATGTGAACCAAGCCGTTTAGCCTGAACAAAAGGATGTTGTCATCGCAGCCTAAATAAAAAAGCACATCTTTTGAAGAAGAGAATAAAAATGTTAGGGATAAATCAAAACAAAATATGAACACTGACAGTCATTGTCATTTTGAACATCCAGCAGGCCACTGCATGACATTGTTACAACACCAGTGTGCTCAGCTAGAATATAAATAAGAGAATAGTCACAAAGCCAGCACTGCAAAGCGATTTTGAACAAAGGACACATTTGCAGAATCTAAGCTTTGAAAAAGTAACAGTTTACGATATTAAATACCAACATGCCAAAGGATTGAGAGTGACATACTCTTCCCTAAAGGATATTGACAAATATCCACTTATTACACGAGACAGTGTGTATGTGGACAACAGGGTTTTCTGTCAGTTTTGCACAACAATGACACAAGGCTTGAGTTCCACCCGCTCCAATTTCAGGATGAAGGGCTCCTCAACATTACTGGTCGAAAGGAACAGAAATATGAAACCAATAACTCCATGTGTTTGGTAATTAAAGCCAGCCTAGAGTTAGTGAATGAAAATTACGTCAAGTTTCCCTCCAAGCCACTCGCCATCCAAACTTGGAAGTAAATTGCCGATCCTTCACTGTCGCTGGGTCAAAATGCTGGAATTCCCTCCCTAATGGCATTGTGGGTCGCCCCACGGCAGGTGGACTGCAGTGGTTCAAGAAGGCAGCTCACCACCACCTTCTCAAGGGGCAATAAATGCTCGCTTAGCCAGAAATGATAAAAACAAATCATTCATGTACACGACACACAAAGTGGCTCTCTGATGAAAGGTCTAGTCCTGAAATGTCAGCTTTTGTGCTCCTGAGATGCTGCTTGGCCTGCTGCATTCATCCAGCTGCACACTGTTATCTTGAAAAACAATGCTACCCTGCCACTCTCGGAAGATAATGTGTGAAAAATGTGAGGTTATGGAACTTGGCAGGAAGGTCGGAGGAACTGAATATTATTTAAGTGGAGAAGGATTCAAGGAAGCTGCAGCACAGAGGGATTGGGAGTTCTCCTGCATAAATCACAAAATGCCAATTTCCATATTTGGTAGTTAATAGGGAGGACAAAGGAAATGTTGACCTTTATTTCAAAAGAAATGGCATGTAACAGTCGGGAGATCTTGTGACAGCTACAAGTCACCAGTGAGACCACAGCTGGAATAATATGCAGAGCTAAGGTCCCTGTTCTAAAAGAATAGTTACCAGCATAGGAAGCAGGTCGATCCTGGGTATGGAGGGACCATCTCAAGAAAACAGCCTGAGTAGTTTGGGCTGGTACTCAGTGGCAATTAGAAGAATGGGAAGTGACCCGATTGAAAGAAGACTATCCCAACATTCTGCTGCTCCCCTGCACGCATCTTTTGATTCTTTGTTTGTTCCATTATCATGGCCGTTTGTGTTGCTTTATCAAACCTACAAGAGCAGAAGCTGTAGGAGTAGAACTAGGCCATTCAGCCCATCAAGTCTACTCCACCTTCCAACAAGATCATGGTTGATTTGATAATTGTCAACTCCGCTTTTCTGCCTTTTCCCTATAACCACTTATTGATGAAAACTTTGACTGCCTCAGCATTGTATAAACTTAACAGGAGGCAGCCTTATTGAAAGGAACAAGATTCTGAGAGCACTTGAAAAGTTAAACATAGAGAAGTCATTTCCCCTTGTGGGAAGGTTCAAGGACCAGAGCGAAAAATCTGAGTTTAAGTGTATATGCACTTAGGACAGAGAGGGGATGTTTTTTCTCTTGGAGGGTAACAAATCTGTGGAATTTGTAAGCACAATTGCTGCTGAGCCACTCTTTGTGGTGGACGTTGAAATCACCCACCCAGAGTACATTTGGATGAGGATATAGGAAACATGGTCAGTATGTTTGTGAATGATACCAACATTGATGGTATAGTGGACAGTGAAGGAAGTTATCTCAGAGTGAAAAGGGATCTTGATCAGCTGGGTTGACGGGCAGAGGAGTGGCAGATGGAGTTTAATTTGGATAAATGCGAGGTATTGCATTTTGGTAAAACAAACAAGAACAGAACTTGTACAATGAACAGTAGGGATCCAGGTTGTTGTAGAACAAAGAGACTTAGCAATTCAGGTAGATAAATCTTTGAAATTTGTGTCACATGTAGACAGGGTAGTTAAGATGTTAGAATGCTTGCCTTCATTTCTTACCCCTCTGAGTATCGGGGTTGAGCCATCATGTCGAGCTTGTACAGGACGTTGGTGAGGCCTCACCTGGATTACTGTATATGGGGATAATAGGAACTGCAGATGCTGGAGAAGCCCAGATAACAAGGTGTAGAGCTGGATGAACACAGCAGGCCAAGCAGCATCACAAGAGCAGGAAAGTTGATGTTTCAGGCCTAGATCTGATGAAGGGCCTAGGCCTGAAACATCAGCTTTACTGTATATAGCCGTGGTTGCCTTGTTGTAGCACAGATATTATTAAACTGGAGAGGATTCAGAAAAGATTTCCCAGGATGTTGCCAGGAATAGAGGGTTTGAGTTCTAAGGAGAGTTGGGATAGGCTGGGACTACTTTCACTGGAACATAGGAGGTGACTTTATAGATTTTTATGAAATCACGAGGGGCATAGATAAGGTGAATAGCAAAGATTTTTTTCCCTAGGGTGGAGGAGTTCAAAACTAGGGGGCATATTTTTAAGGTGAGAGGAGTAACATTTTAAAAAAGGATATCCCTTACACACACGCATATATATACACACACACACGCATATATACACACACACACGCATATATACACACATAACACGCATATATACACACACATAACACGCATATATACACATAACACGCAGATATACACACACATAACACGCAGATATACACACACATAACACGCAGATATACACACACATAACACGCATATATACACACACATAACACGCATATATACACACACATAACACGCATATATACACACACATAACACGCATATATACACACACACAACACGCATATATACACACACACAACACACACAACACACACAACACACACAACACACACAACACACACAACACACACAACACACACAACACACACAACAGCGCGCGCCCCAGGCAAAGTGGTGGATTCAGGCACAGTTGCAACATTTAACAGACATTTAGACAAGTCTGTGAAGGGAAAGGTTTGGAGGGATGTAACAGACAGGTGGGACTTGTTTCGTTTGGGAACATGGTCAATGTGGAGTGCCTGGAGCAAAGAGCCTGTTTCCATACTGTATTTTGCCCACTCACTTTAAACCTGTCTACAATCGCTGAGTAGCCTGTGTGTCATCTTCAGCTCTTGCTATCCCACCTATTTTTGTGTCATCTGCAAAGTTGGCTATGGTCCATTCGCTTTCCTCAGAGTCATTCATTTATACTTTAGGTACATTTAAGTTGTCATTGGACAAGCATATGGACGTACATGGAATAGTGTAGGTTAGATGGGCTTGAGATCGGTATGACAGGTCGGCACAACATCGAGGGCCGAAGGGCCTGTACTGTGCTGTTATGTTCTATGTTCTATATATATTGTAAGTAATTGTGGCCCCTGCACTGACCTGTGTGGCACTCCTATTTGAAAACGCCCTCCTTTAACTCTGCACCCTGTTTTCTATTTGTTAATAATCTTCTACCTATGTCTACTACCCCTAAAACTACAGGCTCGCATCTTATTAAGAAGCTGAATGTGTGGTACCTTTTGGAAACAACTTTTATTGTTTACTCTTTTCTGCTCTCAATTCTATCACAGAACTTCCCTTTCATTCCTTCTTCCTTTTTCTGAACCCTGTTATTTTTTCCAGTTCTGAAAGGTCACAGACCTGAAGTAGAAACTCCATTTCTCACTCCCCAGGTAATGCCGGACATGCTGAGATTTTTCTAGCATTTTCTTTTCATTTCAGACCTCGAGCATTTCCCTTTTCCCTAAAACAAAACAGATCAACCTTGTAATGTTTTGCTTTGGGTGGAATTCTGTTTTTGCAAAATGGCTGCCTATTGGCCTGTCCAATTAAAAGCAACACGGCAACATGTTTTGGACACCTTTTCAATGAGTTGACGATTGTGTTGGAAAGAGAAACGATGTCTAGATTTAACTTCCGATCAGTTCTATCACATCTGCCTTTTTAGTATCTCCATTTCTGGTGTCGCAGGACCCAACCAGACTGTTTCTGAGGAAGAGTCTCGGCCCGAAATGTCAGCCTTCCTGCTCCTCTGATGCTGTTTGGCCTACTGTGTACATCCAGCTCTACACCTTGTTATCTCAGACTGTTTCACCCCCTGCTTTTCACATTGTGCATATTTTGTAGCCAGTAATGAAGTACTGGGCTAGTTAAAAAGCAGCAATTTAAATAAGGGGTTAAATCCTTCTGAAATCTCTCAGAAATCTGCAGCACTTGCAGCTTTCCGAGCAGTAGTGAGTCACCCAGACCTGGAATACAGAGACCCAACAGCCAGTCATACGACCCAGCCTACTCGCTCTTTAAGTTCAACGTCTGACCCCTTTTTATTTTGATTTAAGCTGACACTGTGTAACCAGCCAGACCGAGAGACGAAAGGTCAGTGGTTCCGAGGGAGGGAGACTGCTCCGGGGTGGGTGTGCTCAAGCAGACATCCAGCACCCCCCCTCCACCCCCAATCTCTCACTCTGTGTCACTACACCTCAGTGTCACACTGGGGACTGCAATGTGCGAAGGTTTTATCATCACTCCGATCCCCACTCGTGCTGCAGTGGCACTGATCCTTAAGCCATTTGGGTTTTACAGCAATACTCAGTGTGACAGATACCAGCATTTTAGGGCCAAAGGTCTCTGTCTGGGTCTTTCAGCATGGAGTATTGAGTATCTCCTGAGCACGGGGAATGCCAGACCATGTTACTGGTGCGTTACCTCACAGAAAAGATACTGTATCAACCTGTTGGCGATACAAGTGGGTAGATGGCAAATTCTGTAGGAAAGCGTGCACTGAGTCGATTTAACTGGAATTGGAGGCATCAAATAATATTTTGCTTTGCATCCCCATCTCTCTCTCTCTCTCTCTCTCTCTCTCTCTCTCTCTCTCTCTCTCTCTCTCTCTCTCTCTCTCTCCCCACACTCCCCCCTCCCCCCACCTTCTCTCTCTCTCCCCACACTCCCCCCTCCCCCCACCTTCTGTTTCTCTCAGTCGCAGTTCTAGTAAGGTACAAAAGGAGGCCATTTGTCCCAGCAGGCCTGTACTGGCTGTCCCAAACCATATTATAATGTATAACTCCTACCTTCTCCCTGTACACTATTTCTGTTCTGCCTCCACTCTCTCCCTGCCTTCCCTTCTGCCTCTTATTCTCTGCATTCAATCTTGGATCTCTATGTCCCACACAACTGTGTCTGAGTGTGAGTCTCTCCCTCCCTCCCACTGCCGCCTCCTCCCTTTTTCTCTGTATCCCTTTGCCTCATTGCCCCTCCCTCTTAAACCCTCTCTCTCTTCCTCCCCCCCTTTCTGACACCACCCCCAGTGCGCTTGCTCTCTCGCTGCATCTCACTGTCCCCCTGCCTCATTACCTGTTTATTTTCTCTCTCTTTGTCTGCGTCCCTTCTTCTCTTCCACAGACACCCCTGCCTCATGCCCGGCCCTATGTTCCTTTGTTTGTGCTTCTCCCATTCTCCCCATGTTCTGGAGTCTCCCCCGGGACGTTTCCCAAATGACATCTAGATCCTAAGATGGAATTTCCTCCAGGACCCTCTCGGCTTCCCTGTATCTCCTTACTCCTTTTACGGTGCCCTTTATCCAGCTGGGAATTTTGATATTTGCTCAAAACGGTAAAGATGGCACATTTATCTCCTCAAAGGATATTTAGTGAACGAGATGGGTTTTTGTGGCAGTCCATGGTTATTGAGATTGGGATTTAGTTTTGTTTTGGATTTGAATTCCACCAGCCCCTGTGTTGGGATTTGAACCGGTGACCCCAGAACGTCAGCCTGCAGCCTTTGAATAATGGTCCACTGACATTTCCAGCATTTCCCGGCAAGTTATGTTCACTATGATCAGAAGTGTGCAACCTGAAGGTGCGGTAGAATTGTACCTGGGCTCCACACCTTAGGAAGGAAACACAACATGTGTTTCCAAGACCTCATGGGCTTGTTTTCTGCCAAATTCAGAAGATTAAGTGGTGATCTGTTGAAGTCTTCAGGGTATTAACTGGTTAGTTAAAGGTAAACAATTTCCACTGGCTGGGGATTGTAGAACAAGGGGCATGGTCTCAGAATTAGGACCAGACTCTTCAGGAGGGATGTTAGGAAGGTACAGAGGGTAAAGAAGTTTGAAACTCTCATCCACAAATGGCAATTGATGCAGAATCCGCTCTGAATTGTAAGCCTGAGCTGGATAATTTTTATAAAGCAAAAGGTACTGAGGGATATGGGTCAAAAGCAGGAATATGGAGTCAGTCTGCAGGTCAGCCACGATCATTGAATGGAGAAACAGGGTCAAGGGGCCGAATGGCCTACTGCTGTTCCTATGTTTCATTGGAACATTTAGTGAGCAGTTTGGCCCTGCTCTGGTTTCACTTTAAAAAGATGAATGAGAAGTCTCAACCGGCACAATCCCTTTCTCCCCCATTCAAACAAACCTCACTTCCTAGGAGCCTCCTGAAATTCCATTTCACTTGTGCGTCCACACACACACAGACACACACACAGACACACACACAGACACACACACAGACACACACACAGACACACACAGTTTTTTAATTAGGACAGGAAGTGAGGGTTTACTGGGAAAAGTGAAGTTGAAGATTATCAGATCAGCCATGATCTCATTCAGTGGCACAAGAGACCTGATGGCCTGAATGGCCTAGTCCTACTCCCTCATCTTATTGTCAAAGCTGGCTCTCCTTTAAGAATAACTTCAATTAAGATTGCAAGATGTTGGTTACAATGACAAGGATAATAAAGCAGCTGCACTCCCTTTAACATTCTTTACTAGAGGGACTGAGTGGTTTGTGGCTACGCAGTGTGATGTGGTAATGAATCCAGGAAGTAAGTGGCCTGGTGGTTGATGGTGGAACAGCTCTGATCTCGTTGATCCTGAAATACAATCAGGAATTATCTGGCTGCGTGACTGTCTGCCAGCAAGACTGTGTCAGGAGCAAAACAGACTGAACCAGCAGTGAGGAAACTGCCCAGATGAACCAGTGACACTTCCAAGAAACCATCCTGCTCCTGGTTACTCACCAGTGACTCTCGCTGGTCACATCCTGTGAGGGTGGCAAGCCCAGCATGGGAGCCTCCTGCCTCCCTTACAGGACTCTCTGAGCTCTCAGTGGTTACCTTGAAGTCAGAATACTCTCTGTAACCCCACTGTGGGAGCGCAGAATCCAGGCCGACAACCCCTGCGCAGTACTGACAGAGTTTGTTCAATCTCCTAGCTGAATGTAAAAGAGCCTGTGGTATAACTTCACACCAGGCGGTTTCTTCCCTTGTCCCTGACAATATTTATCTATCAACTAACATCACAAAATAACCAGCTAATCTGTTTCACTCAGTGTTGCTGTAGGTTCTTGCTGTGTTCAGATTCACTACTGTGTCCCCTGCAACAGTGACAGCCGTTCAGAGTGTTGCACTGGGCTTTGGGTCACCTAGTGGCTATAAATGGTGCTATGTCAATGCAAGTCCATTTTGCAACCAGCCCAGCCACAGATACTGCAAGAGTTATTTTCTCCAGCCTCAAAGCGCCAGGTTTCTGCCTGATGCGACGTGTGGAGAAATCAGGAGTGGCTGAATTATTCATTTCTAATTATAGCATGAGGATGGAGATAACGAGGTGATTAGTTGAGCAGTTGCCAGTGAACATTGCTAAATGCTGTACGCTCAGAAGGAGCATTCTTCATCTTCGCTCCTCACTGTCTCTCTGGAACGCGAGTGGGCAATGTCAAGGAGCAGGCAGTGAGCGAGTAGGGTGCTGGCACAGAGGGAATGAGAGATTCCTGTCCAATGTGACACAGCTGGCAGTGCTGTCTTTCAGATGAAATGTTTAATTGAAATGTGGTCTGCCCCCTCAGTTGAATGTAAAACGTCCTGGGCCATTGCTGTCCAGAAAAACGAGGGCACCCTCCCTGTGTTCCTGATAATCAATCTTGCAACTGGCATCGCTAAAGCAAGAGAAAGTAGGAACTGCAGGTGCTGGAGAATCCGAGATAACAAGGTGTAGAGCTGGATGAACACAGCAGGCCAGGCAGCATCTGTGGAGCAGGAAAGCTGACGTTTTGGGCCTAGACAAAGCAACTTTGTTTTTCCTTTTATTCATGGGATGTGGGCGTTGCTGGCCAGGCAGCATTTATTGTCCATCCCAAATTGTCCAGAGGGCAGTTAAGAGTCAATCACATCACTGTGGGTCTAGAGTCACATATAGGCCAGACCAGATCAGGAGGGCACTTTCATTCCCTGAAGGACATGACTGAACTAGATAGGATTTTCCCTGACAATCGACAATGGATTCACAGTCATCATTAAATTCTGAATTCCAGATATTTGTTGAATTCAAGTTCTACCATCTGCTTTTGGGGGGGGTGTGGGATTCGAACCAAGTCCCCAGAATGTTATCTGCGTGTCTGGATGAACAGTCCAGCAATAATACCACGAGGCCGTCATCTCCCCTATCATTCGGACCGGACTGGGAGCTTACTGAGATAACAAGGTGTGGGGCTGGAATGACACAGCAGGCCAAGCATCATCTTAGGAGCACAAAAGCTGATGTTTCGGGCCGAGGGCCTTCATCAGAAATTGGGGAGGGGAAGGGGATTCTGAAATAAATAGGGAGAGAGGTGGAGGTAGATAGAAGATAGGTGGAGAGAGACAGACAAGTCAAAGAGGCGGGGATGGTGGGGAGGTAGGGAGGAGAAAGGTCAGTCCAAGGAGGACAGACAGGTCAAGGGGGCGGGATGAGATTAGTAGGGAGGAAATGGGGGTTCGTCTTGAGGTAGGAGGAGGGGATAGGTGAGAGGAAGAACAGGTTAGGGAGGTGGGGACGAGCTGAGCTGGGTTTGGGATGCGGTGGGGGAAGGGGAGATTTTGAAGCTTGTGAAATCCACATTGATACCATTGGGCTGCAGCGTTCCCAAGTGGAATATGAATTGCTGTTCCTGCAACCTTCAGGTGGCATCTTTGTGGCACTGCAGGAGGCCCATGATGGATATGTTGTCTGCAGAATGGGAGGGGGAGTTGAAATGGTTTGCGACTGGGAGGTGCAGTTGTTTCTTGCGAATCGAGCGTAGGTGTTCTGCAAAGCAGTCCTCAAGCCTCTGCTTGGTTTCCCTGATGTAGAGGAGGCCACAACAGGTACAGCGGATGCAGTATACCACATTGGCAGATGTGCGGGTGAATCTCTGCTTGATGTGGAATGTCTTCTTGGGGCCTGGGATGGAGGTGAGGGAGGAGGTGTGGGGGCAAGTGTAGCACTTCCTGCGGTTGCAGGGAAAAGTGCCGGATGTGGTGTGGCTGGAGGGGAGTGTGGAGCGGACAAGGGAGTCACGGAGAGAGTGATCCCTCCGGAAGTTAGACAAGATTGGGGAGGGAAAAATGTCTTCGGTGGTGGGGTCGGATTGCAGGTGGCGCAAGTGTCGGAGGATGATGCATTGGATCCGGAGATTGGGGGGTAGTACGTGAGGATGAGGGGGATTCTGTTCTGGTTGTTATTGCATGGAGGGGGTGTGAGCGATGAGTTGTGGGAAACACGGGAGACACGGTCGAGGGCGTTCTCGATCATTGCGGGAGGGGAAGTTGCGGTCCTAGAAAAATGAGGACATCTGAGATGTACAGGAGTGGAAAGCCTCTTCCTGGGAGCAGATGCGGCGGAGGCGAAGGAGTTGGGGTCAGGGGATGGCATTTTTGCAGGAAGGTGGGTGGGAGGAGCTTATTGTGCACATTTTAGCTTCCACATTTCTTCGTTATGACTCAGTGGAAATATCTGCAGATATAAAACACCAATAGGAGAACATGAGCTCCCTTCTTTCGAACATACTCAATGTTACTTTTTTTAAAGTAAGCTGCCTATAATTACCGACTAAATCCAGTTCAGTTTTTATTACATATGATTCCGAGGTAGTTCTGCCTGGGTTTTGGGAAATGTATTCAGTAGTTTCCATTATCTTCCGATTCAGATTTACAGCAGGGCTATTGTACTGGCTCCAGCCCCAGTAAGGAGGTATTTGGTCACAAGTGGTTCTGTGCTAATGCTGCCAGCTTTCTGCCCTGGCAAAGCGGAATCATTCGTCATACCGTCTCTGCTCCTTTCAAATTAAATTCCTGTTCAGTTTCAACATTTCCTAGAATTAATATGAAATTCAGAGATTGGTTCATTCATCATTTAAACGGTTTGAGTGAATGAGTCTGATTTTATTCACTTCGACTGGGCCTCTGCTGAAATGCGTAATGTTGTAATTAAAAGGACTTTTTGAGCTTTTCTGTGTTTTTGCCCACGAGGGCATATCATTGGAGGATGGTAGGAGGAATCTGAAGGTGTGACACTTCTTTAAGCCACGTGTTTGTGAGCTCTGATCGCACTACTCCCGCTGCTGCATCTTTTCCTTGTTTCCTGCAAATGTTTCCTGTCCAGATAGTTATCCAGTTTTCTTCTGAAAGCATCAATTGAACCTTCCTCTACCACATGGTGCGTTCCAAATCCTAACTACGCGCTTGCTTTTAAAAAATGTTACTTTCACATATCACGTGGGTTTTCTTTTCGCAATTGCCTTAAATCAGTGCCCTCCAATTCTCCTTCCCCTGCCCTGGGAGCAGTTTCCTTCCTATCTGCTTGGAATAAACCCCTCGTGCTTCTGAAAGCATCTACTAAATCTCCTTCGCAATTTCTCCTACAGTGAATAAACCTGGCTTAGCTGATCTGACCTTCTTAAATTCACTCTTCAAGTACAGAGAGTGTGACAAAATGGAGCACAAAAAGCAGGGAAGGCCTTAGTTGCAGTACGGAACCATTTCTGACATTATTGTCTAGAACCACTCTGAAGCCTTCACACTCGTTCTAAAATGCTGTGCTATGATTTAGTAGAATGTGGCAGTTTGAGGTAGACTCTGTGCTTTATAAATTTTACGGGGACTTCCTTGAGAGTGTACATTATGTCTCTATTTATAAAGTCCAAGACTTAATATATCTTCGTAAGAACGGGGAAGTGTTGCTGAAACTGTCTAAGGTGGTGGTGAGACCACATCTGGAGTACGCTGAGCAGTTTTGGTTCCCTTATTTAAGGAAAGGTATCATTTCATTGGAGGCAGTTCAGAAATGGTTCACTAAGATGATCTCTGGTGTGGAGGGACTATCTTAGGAGCAAAGGTTAAACGGGTTGGGACTCTGCTGACGGGAGTTTAGAAGAATCAAGGGTTATGGGGATAAGGCAGGAACATGCTGATTGTGGATGATCAGCCATGATCATAATGAATGGTGGTGCTGGCTCGAAGGGCCGAAATTCCTACTCCTGCACCTATTGTCCATTGTCTCTTGTAAGAATGAAAGGTGATCTCAATGAAACACAAGATCCTCAACAGGCTTAACAGCCTATGGTGGCATCCCACTGGAGGTAACCGAAATGACCACCAGAGGTAACTGAGAGCATGTGCTGATTGTTGGCTGCTCTCAGTGTGTGAGAACATCTTGTAATTTCATTTAAAAATATCCCAGATTTGGGTTTATAGAATTGGAGCCCGGTAATTATCTCTCCCGCTCCATTTCAATTCGGCTCTATTACCCTTTCCCTCCCTTCCCCTTTTGTTACTGTAGCCCAGCCCCTGGTGTAACATATTGGTAATGTCCTTACCTCTGGGCTAGAATGGCCAGGTTTCAGACCCACCTGTGCTGGAAATGTATCACAAAATGATTCAAAGTACTTACAAGATTAATTTATACACATGCACATTTTTCAAATGTATGTTTAAAAGTTTGTTTTTGTTCTGTTGGTTGCACTTTGGCCCCAATCTCTTGATCTTTGGACACCCAGTGCTGGGGGTGGGCATCAGGCATGTGAGAGGACCTCTTCGGGGTCCTAGTGCTGATTTGAATGAGCCATTGACACGTCCAGGCAGTGGGTCGTCATTCTGAGTTTCCTGTTTCTCAGCTGTCTTAGTGGCTTCTCTCTGTTTTATTGCATGAGCTTTCATTTTTCTGGTGAACCAATTATGTGACACTTAAAGGGCTTTTAAATATTGGTTATAAAAATCATGTCAACTGCACTGTCAAACTAGATAAGCCGATTTTGCCTATAATGAATCCAAACTGGACGTGAGTTGTTAATTCAAACCGTTACAATGACTTTTTTTAAAGCCCCAGATTATAATTTTTAAATGTTTTCCCACACCAAGGTACTTCTAATTATTTATTTGATGTCAGCATCCTCTGCTGCTATGTATTTGTAGTTTTTAATCACCCTTGTCTCTAAACTGTGGGCAGTTATTCCCATACCTTTTCATGTTGGCTGCTTATGTACTCCTTTTTGCCTTTTAACGTCACAGTCATGCAGCATGGAAACAGACCCTTTGGTCCAACCAGTCCATGCCAACCATGTTCACAAACTAAACTCATCCCACCTACCTGCGCTTGGCCCTTATCCCTCCAAACCTTTCCCATTCTTATACTTTCTAAATGTCTTTTAAATTTTGTAACTGTAGCTGCATCCACCATTTTGTCTGGCAGTTCATTCCACACACGAACCACTCTCTGTATTATAATGTTGCACTTTTTCATTTCTTTTTGAAAACTTTTTCTTCTCAGCTTAAATATGCTCCTTAGTTTTGAACGCCCCCCCCCCCCCCCCCCCCACCCAACAACCCGGAAAAGATCCTCGCTATTCACTTGATCTATGCTCCTTATGATTTTATAAACCTTTATAAAAGTCACCTCTCGACCTCCTACACTCCAGTGAAAAATGTCCCAGCCTGTCCAGCATCTCTTTGTGACTCAAACTCTCCATTCCCGTCAACATCCTGGTAAATCTTTTCTGAACCCTCTCCAGTTTAATAATATCCTTCCTTGAGCAGAACTGCACGTGGTACTCCCAGAAGAGGCCACACCAACGTCCTGTACAACCTCAACATGACGCCCCAACTCCTATACTCAGAGGCCTGAGCAATGAAGGCAAGCGTGCTAAACGCCTTCTTAACGCCCCTGTCTATCTGTGACACAAATTTCTAAGAGTTAAGTACCTGATCCCCAAGGTCTCTCTGGACTACAGCACTACCCAGTGCCCTACCATTCATGTAGAAGTCCTGCTTTTGTTTGTTTTACCAAAGTGCAATGCCGCACATTTTTTCAAACCCCCCTGAACTCTTTATAGTCAGCCTGGTTCTCAACCTGCAATTTTTTTTCCATCATTACTCTTTTTCCTCCTTCATCTTTCTCTCCCTTTCATCATCTAGTGACGTCTACTTTCCTTTCGCTGCTGGGAATATACCCTGAGTGTCCCTGAAGCATCTCCTCTCTCAAAGCCCATTGCTCAGTTAGACTTTTCCTGTCGGTCTTTGATTCTAATTTACCCACCCCAGATTTTTTCCAACCTCAGCGTGGTAACTAACCCTCCTTCAGTACAATACTGCTTGCTTCAACTTGCTCCTATACAACCAACCTAAAGCCTCTGATGCTATGATCACTGTTAGTTAAATATTCCTCTCGATTGACTCCACTTAACCACACTCATTCTCTACAAGCAGATTAACCAATGCCTCCTTTCTCTTTGGCCTGGAAACATAACAGTAAAGAAAATATTCCTGAATATTTGTAGACTCTTCAAGTTTGCAAACTGAGCAAACTCTTCATTTTCTTTGCCCTTCTCATAATCCTAATATTGACTGAGATAATAATAATCAAAGTTCCCCTGTTCAAGAAGGGGAGTAGAGACAACCCTGGTAATTATAGACCAGTGAGCTTTACCTCAGTTGTTGGTAAAGTGTTGGAAAAGGTTGTAAGGGATAGGATTTATAATCTTCTAGAAAAGAATAAATTGATTAGGGATAGTCAGCACGGTTTTGTGAAGGGAAGGTCGTGCCTCACAAACCTTATTGAGTTCTTTGAGAAGGTGACCAAACAGGTAGATGAGAGTATCAGAGATAATGGGAACTGCAGATGCTGGAGAATTCCAAGATAATAAAATGTGAGGCTGGATGAACACAGCAGGCCAAGCAGCATCTCAGGAGCACAAAAGCTGACGTTTCGGGCTTGGACCCTTCATCAGAGAGGGGGATGGGGAGAGGGAACTGGAATAAATAGGGAGAGAGGGGGAGGCGGACCGAAGATGGAGAGAAAAGAAGATAGGTGGAGAGAGTATAGGTGGGGAGGTAGGGAGGGGATAGGTCAGTCCAGGGAAGACGGACAGGTCAAGGAGGTGGGATGAGGTTAGTAGGTAGATGGGGGTGCGGCTTGGGGTGGGAGGAAGAACCGGTTAGGGAGGCAGAGACAGGTTGGACTGGTTTTGGGATGCCCTAAACCAGCCCAGTTCGTCCCCTCCCCCCACTGCACCACACAACCAGCCCAGCTCTTTCCCCCCCCCCACACCCACTGCATCCCAAAACCAGTCCAACCTGTCTCTGCCTCCCTAACCTGTTCTTCCTCTCACCCATCCCTCCCTCCCACCCCAAGCCGCACCCCCATCTACCAACTAACCTCATCCCGCCTCCTTGACCTGTCCGTCTTCCCTGGACTAACCTATCCCCTCCCTACCTCCCCACCTATACTCTCCTCTCCACCTATCTTCTTTTCTCTCCATCTTCGGTCCGCCTCCCCCTCTCTCCCTATTTATTCCAGTTCCCTCTCCCCATCCCCCTCTCTGATGAAGGGTCTAGGCCCGAAACGTCAGCTTTTGTGCTCCTGAGATGCTGCTTGGCCTGCTGTGTTCATCCAGCCTCACATTTTATTATCTAGGTAGATGAGAGTAAACCGGTTGATGTGGTGTATATGGATTTCAGCAAGGCGTTCGATAAAGGTTCCCCACAATAGGCTATTGTACAAAATGCGGAGGAATGGAATTGTGGGAGATAGAGCAGTTTGGATCGGAAATTGGCTTGCTGAAAGAAGACAGAGGGTGGTAGTTGATGGGAAATGTTCATCCTGGAGACCGCAAGGGTCGGTGTTGGGTCCACTGCTGTTTGCCATTTTTATAAATGACCTGGATGAGGGCATAGAAGGATGGGTTAGTAAATTTGCAGACGACACTAAGGTCAGTGGAGTTGTGGATAGTGACGAAGGATGCTGTAGGTTGCAGAGAGACATAGATAAGCTGCAGAGCTGGGCTGAGAGGTGGCAAATTGAGTTTAATGCAGACAAGTGTGAGGTGATGCACTTTGGCAGGAGTAACCAGAAGGCAAAGTACTGGGCTAATGGTAAGATTCTTAGTCGTGCAGATGAGCAGAGAGATCACAGTGTCCATGTACACAGATCCTTGAAAGTTGCCACCCAGGTTGACAGGGCTGTTAAGAAGGCATACAGTGTTTTAGCTTTTATTAATAGAGGGACCGAGTTCCGGAACCAAGAGGTTGTGGTGAAGTTCTACAAAACTCTGGTGAGGCTGCACTTGGAGTATTGTGTACAGTTCTGGTCACGGCATTATAAGAAGGATGTGGAAGCTTTGGAAAGGGTGCAGAGGAGATTTACTAGGATGTTGCCTGGTATGGAGGGAAAGTCTTACGAGGAAAGGCTGAGGGACTTGAGGCTGTTTTCATTAGAGAGAAGACGGTTGAGAGGTGACTTAATTGAAACATATAAAATAATCAGAGGGTTAGATAGGGTGGATAGGGAGAGCCTTTTTCCTTGGATGGTGACAGCGAGCACGAGGGGGTGAAAGATACAGGACAGATGTCAGAGGCAGTTTTTTTACTCAGAGAGTAGTGAGGGAATGGAACGCTTTGCCTGCAACGGCAGTAGATTCACCAACTTTAGGTACATTTAAGTCGTCATTGGATAAGCATATGGACGTGCATGGAATAGTGTAGGTTAGATGGGCTTGAGATCGGTATGACAGGTCGGCACAACATCGAGGGCCGAAGGGCCTGTAATGTTCTATGCACTCTATATGGACTACTTTATACTTTTCAACCACGCTCAACCTTGCAAATTGTGTCCTCTGTAACTTTCCCCATACGTTGGTGGCCTGTATAACCTACTCAGCAATGGACAGATACCCCGATTGTTCTAAGTTGCAAGTAAATCAATTCAACCTTTAACCCTATGAGGGCATCCTGTCTCTTTAGCACAAATATTGTCCTCAAGTTCCTCAACATTGCAACTGAATCGGGAAGATAGATTTGCATTTATTGTTATTTAATTAACCAGTTGAGACACACCTCTAGAGCAGGTGGCATTTGAAACTGGACCTTCTAGCTCCACAGGGTCCCTGTTAGATTTCCATGATTTCCATTTATATACTGCCTTTCTTGGCCTCAGGATGTTCCAATTTTACATCCAAAGAAATACTTTTGAAGCGTATCAACTAAATTAGGTAGGTACCACAGCGAGCAATTTGCACCCAGCAAGAGGCCACAAATAGAAATGAAACAAGTGATTTATTTTTCTGTTTGGAAAGTTCTTTTTATGTGTTGTTCAGTGCACAGGAGAGACCGCTCCCGTTTATCACCCAATCATACTGTGGGATCTTGTGTCTCCAGCTTCGTCAACCTCATTACCAACAATATAGTATAAAATAGGAAGAGACTGCTCTAGTGAAACTGTGCCATACATATTGCATTGCATTTATATTTTTTCCAGAATTGGGAACTTGACCATGATCGGAATATTTCTGAACTATGTTCTGGTCAAAGCCTGTGGGAAGCAGTTTGGCAGGAGGCAGAAAATTTGAATTTTGTGGTGTTGTGGGTTGGTACAACACAGAGCCCTTGTTAACAATAAGAGCATGATTTTGTAGGAGTTGGAATGTTCCTCGCTTCCACAGCCCTGAAGCTATAGTTGTTGTCATAAAATCATTTGAAAAATGTGCCATTGTTGCATGAGGTTCCAGCACAGCATGAAAGTTCTTGTAATCCCTGATTTGGCCTTTAAATGGGAGAGAAATGTATAATATTTTCCGTTGAATGTATGGTTGTAAGTCTTGTTCTTCCTATTTATCTGCTGACCTTGTGCATGAGGTAACTGCACAGTGTTGCTGAAATAAATGACAAAGAAATGATGAAATTGCAGATGATCTGTGTCTCTGCTGTGTTATTGCGACTACAGAGACTTCAGAGAGATTCAGATAGCTACACAAGCCAGGAGCCTGAAACTCTGGCTGTCAGTCAACCGACTGAAAATCCACAAAATGACTAAGATGATGCATCAGTGCTTTATTGGTCAAGTGTTTCATAGCTTCAAAAAAACCTGTCTACATTCAGGGGCAGTCAAATGGAAACTTCTAGAATTGCTAACATTCTGACAACTTTAGTCACTGTGCCTTCATCCCTCCCTTTTGTGTGTGTGTGTGTGTGTGTGTGTGTGTGTCTGTTTGTTCACACACACTGCCTAACCCGTAAGTATTTCCAACCTCCTATGAACATGTGTATTGAAGAGAGAGCAAGTTTCTCCTTCTAATTTTTTTCTGTCTGGGTATACATCAGTAAAGCTTTGCAGCTATAACATTACTTACAAAACATTTGAAAAGAGATCACAAATATTCGACAGTCACTAGGAGTCCAAATGGGAAGTTTAAAATAAACTTCTTTACCCAGGCAGTGGTGAGAATATACAACAAATCGTAACCTAGAGTGGTTGAGAAAAAAGAGCAGAGAAGCATTGAAGGTAAGAGAGATAATGGGAACTGCAGATGCTGGAGATTCCAAGATAATAAAATGTGAGGCTGGACGAACACAGCAGGCCAAGCAGCATCTCAGGAGCACAAAAGCTTTGAAGGTAAGCCAGGTAATGACACAAAGGAGCTAGGAGTCAGATTATTGTTGATGGGATTAAATATGTAGAGGGGGCGGAGGTTCATGGGAGCAAACATTTCAGCATCGTTCTGTTTTGTTCCCACAGACTTGCTGTAATTGTGTATCATCCATTTACTAGATAGAACAGGCAGGTTAATGATATGGCTGGAAGCCTGCTGTCTTCTGTAATATTCCAATGCCCATGATACTGAACAACCTAGTGACAGACTTCATCGTATCTGTGCCTGACAGATTGGAACTCAAGACCAGAGCCAACTATTGTGTTCTTTGGGCTCAGCACCTGCTTATGTTACTGGGCAAAGTCAGAAGTCACATGACACCAGGTTATAGTCCCAACAGGTATATTTGAAGTCACAAACTTTCGGAGATTAGCCCCAGGGAGAGCCCTGGAAGCTTTTATCTTGCACTCATCAGGACAATTTGCAAGAATACCAGAAAGAAAGAAAACCAGGATACAATACAAATGCTGGTTTCCCCTTTCTTGATATTGTTATGAATTGTCCTGAGGGATGGAAGACAGAAAACTTCAGTCTTTCTCAGTCAAACTCAAATGTTGAACTGTTTGAATGTCTAATGCGAGATTGCAATTCACTTGGGCAGAGCTTATTTTTCATTTCGGAGAGAGAAGGGAAACATTATGTGGATTACACTCGGGATTTTCCCTTAGACACTCCCTAATACAATAAATGCTGGTGCAGCCAATGATGCCTACATCCTGTGAAAGAATTTTAAAAATTTAAATGCAGATCAAACCCTGCTTTAGTCCAACTGGTAACATCTGTCGCGTGCTACTCCGTGCTGCATCCTGTTTTTAGAATGTCTGTTATGTAAGGCCACTATCCTGGGCTAGGTCTACTATATAACAGTGGGTTAACGAGGGGGACGTTATTATGTGGCATGTGGAACTTGAACCAAATGCTGGATAAACTGGGCAGTGGTGATTAGGCAGGAGATGATCATCTTTATTAGGAGGGGTATCAATTCTTGAAGCAGGTGACGATTCTTGGGGAAAGCATTGAATCAGAGAACAGTGGAGTTTGTGAGCGTGATGATCTTGAAGTGAGATGGTAGTGTCTCTACCTTTTGGACCAGGAGGCCAGGCTTCAAGCCCCACCTGCTCCAGAGATGTGTTATAAAGGTTGATTAGAAATATACATAACTCAAACGGGCAACAGGAAAAGGATGGAAAAGACCACTCTCTCCGTGACTCCCTTGTTCGCTCCACACTGCCCTCCAACCCCACCACACCCGGCACCTTCCCCTGCAACCGCAGGAAATGCTACACTTGTCCCCACACCTCCTCCCTCACCCCCATCCCAGGCCCCAAGATGACTTTCCATATTAAGCAGAGGTTCACCTGCACATCTGCCAATGTGGTATACTGCATCCACTGTACCCGGTGCGGCTCCCTCTACATTGGGGAAACCAAGCGGAGGCTTGGGGACCGCTTTGCAGAACACCTACGCTCAGTTCGCAACAAACAACTGCACCTCCCAGTCGCGAACCATTTCCACTCCCCCTCCCATTCTCTTGATGACATGTCCATCATGGGCCTCCTGCACTGCCACAATGATGCCACCCGAAGGTTGCAGGAACAGCAACTCATATTCCGCCTGGGAACCCTGCAGCCCAATGGTATCAATGTGGACTTCACCAGTTTCAAAATCTCCCCTTCCCCAACTGCATCCCTAAACCAGCCCAGTTCGTCCCCTCCCCCCACTGCACCACACAACCAGCTCAGCTCTTCCCCCCCACCCACTGCATCCCAAAACCAGTCCAACCTGTCTCTGCCTCCCTAACCTGTTCTTCCTCTCACCCATCCCTTCCTCCCACCCCAAGCCGCACCCCCATCTACCTAATAACCTCATCCCACCTCCTTGACCTGTCCGTCTTCCCTGGACTGACCTATCCCCTCCCTACCTCCCCACCTATACTCTCCACCTATCTTCTTTTCTCTCCATCTTCGGTCCACCTCCCCCTCCCCTCCCTATTTATTCCAGTTCCCTCTCCCCATCCCCCTCTCTGATGAAGGGTCGAGGCCCGAAACGTCAGCTTTTGTGCTCCTGAGATGCTGCTTGGCCTGCTGTGTTCATCCAGCCTCACATTTTGTTGTCTAGGAAAAGGATGGGGCTGTTCAGCCCCTCAAGTATGTTTGGTCATGGCTGATCTGAATGTTCGTTCTGTCCATCCCTTCATACTGTTGCTTAACAAATGAAGTAAGTTAATGCCTCAGCTGACTTTAACTGAGAGAAATTGCTCAATTTCTTTTATCCTTAAGTGAAGTAATGTTTCCTGACGTCACCATTGAATGGCCTGGATTCTCCCTCCTGAGGAAATCATTTTTCTCTCTCTTTACCTAATCACATTCTTCAACCATCTTAAAGGCCTCTATCAAATCAATGCTTCTCATTCTCAGAGATCATTGTGAGGCTCCTGCATGTGGTCCACACGCTGCTCGGAAATGCAAGTCACCAAGGTGTAGCACCTTGGGTGAGGGCATATGATGGAACGTTCTAGAACTCTTATCCCCATTGCACACGGGATGTCACACAGCTAAATCCTGTATGGTTCCTGCGGGTGTAAAATGAATCATGTAAAGTGTGAGTAACAAGATGTGGATTTTTTTGTCCTCATAGCAAGATGTATATTATTATTACAATATAGAACCAGAAGGGACGGATTTCGAATAGTTGTAGGAAATAAAGAGGAGGAGTTGGCTGAACAATAAGCTCAACATCAGACAGAAGCTTTCCCCAGAAACTCTAATAATCAGGCAGCACCACACTGTTGTGTCTCACCAAAGGCAGCTCCACGCTTCCCATCCATTCTGGTGAGATTGTTTGGGCTGCCACGTGCAAGTGGGAGGTTTCGGATCTGTTGACGCTCTGGAAGGCCTGCCCTCGCCTGTATGGTCCACAAGTGAAAAAGCTTTCGCAAAATGATAACAAGGTGTAGAGCTGGATCAACACAGCAGGCCAAGCAGCATCAGAGGAGCAAGAAGGCTGATGCTTCAGGCCTAGACCCTTCTTCTATCTCCCCTCCCACTATCTCCCTTTAGTGAATGCAGGTCTACTCTGTGTAATGTGTTCTTGTAGTTAACCCTTTTAGTGCCAGTATCATTTTGGATTTAAGCACCACACCATAAGGCTGACAGTGGATGAGAGGAACCTAGTGTAATTGGCTGGTTAAAAACTCTCAATGTTATTTCACAAAATAAAAGCTCTTTACTATTGTCAGAATCCTCTCGAGTATATTTAAGTAATTGCAATGAGCTTATTTTAGCCGCTTGTACTTGGAGGAAATTGTGAGGGTGGAATGATGCAAGAGTCTTTAGAATGACTGGTATTGCAAATATCATTCAGGACAGTGAAAGTTTAGGGGATGCAGACACAGGGCAGCACGTAGGTCAGAGACTGGAGAATATCATCCCGGCCATTGTTGTGTCCCTACCAGGTTCAAGCCCCACCTGCTCCAGAGGTGTGTCATAACATCTCTGTAATGGCATGGTTCAGCAGCCGCGCGACGCCAAGGACCTGAGTTTGATTCCACACTTGGGTGTGGTGTGTGCATATTCTCCCCATGTCTGCTTGTGCTTTCTCTGGACACTGTGGTTTCCTCCCACAGTGCAAACCACTTCAGACCAGGCGGATTAGCCGTGGGAAATTGTCCCATAGTGTTCGGGCCGGGCGGATTAGCCATGGGAAATTGTCCCGTAGTGTTCGGGTCGGGCGTATTAGCCATGGGAAATTGTCCCGTAGTGGTCAGACCAGGCGGATTAGCCGTGGGAAATTGTCCCGTAGTGTTCGGGTCGGGCGGATTAGCTGTGGGAAATTGTCCCGCAGTGTTCGGGCCAAGTGGATTAGCCGTGGGAAATACAGGGTTTTGGAGACAGAGTCTGAGTTTAGGTTTGAGTCAGATGCACTTTGGTGCAGACTCAATGGGCCAAATGGCCTCTTTCTGCACTGACTGGATTCTATGATTCTACTCCAAGTTAGTCTTTCTCACCCAGAAGCAACCAGTTCCAGAAAGATGCAGGACACCTTCCAGATACCCAGCTGGGGAACAGCACAAGGGAGGGGGTCAAGTCCTTTCTCTGGTTGGTGGGGATGGTGGACCTGATGGTGGGGTACGAGGGGGAAATTGTTAGGGAGTCAGACAAATCAGACTCAGAGCAGGTGAGACAATTTCCAGATCACGTTCAACGCTCACAACAAAGCAGAAAGAGCAGTCATTTGAGATAAAGAAGGCCTTCCCTCACAGCTCAACTGTTATCTTGCTCACTTGATTACCTTAGCTCATTCACTTCAGAGCTCCTATGTATTCTACTCCTGGATTAACGAAAACATCACATATGAAACTTGACAGCACTTCCCACCATCACACTTGTAATTCTCAGCTCCGCAGCGATTGTCAAAGGTGCTCTGCAGTGTCCAGAGAGGTGCAGGTTAGATGGGTTGGCCATGGTTAATGTGGTGTTGTGGGGATAGATTGCGGGTCCTAGTCTGGGTGGGATCCTGGTATGGGTCAGTGCAGACCTATTGGGCTGAATGGCCTCTTTCTGCTCTGTAGGGATTCTTTAATTCTAGGTGGAAATGTTGGGTGCTCCCAGATACAAATGGATTCCAGTGTGGCTTTTCACAATGCGTTCTTTAACATAGAGCGTCAGCACTTCACCAAGAACCCATTTGATACAGAACAGCAATTGGATTAGCTGGGCGCTTTAAAACAAATGAGGATAATTTTAAACTCTGGAACTGAGCTTCTCGCTTTCAAATGCAGTAATTTGTGTCTTAAAGCTTCCTAATCTTATTTTCCATCTCGGATTTAGACGTGAGATCCAATTAGTAAGACCTGGTGTGGGCAGAGGGTGCTGACCAGAATTTCCAGCTTGTACTGTCCATTTTTAACTCTTCCTGGGAATTACCTACACTGCCTCAGGTATTTACACCTTCGGTGATTGTGTGGAAAACTAAAACTCTTTCTTCCCAGGGAGATCAACATTGATCTGTTCCATGGGATGGCCTATCAAGGTAGTGTGTTTAAGAAAGATCAGGTTAACTTTGTTTTCTGCTAATTGAAAAGCCTCAGCTGAATGGAGAGCATGGAACTAGTCCAGTCTGAAAACGACGTGCACTTTCCAGTGGATATTCTGGGTGACGGACATGAGGGCTGTTAGTTTTCACTGGAATAGATGGGGGCGAGCCAGTGGATCTTGGCTGTAACAAGAATATTATTATACTGGTCTGCAGTGCCTCAGGAGTTTTTTAAAACATAAATAGTGCCATAAGAAGATGAATGTTTGACCATGGTAGTCCAGTTCAGTCTCGGAGTGTTGGGTGCATTAAACTACCCAGGCGTTGAGACAAATGCTGTTGTGGAATTCTCCAAGATCAGACTATTCCCCCTGTGAGGCTGCACATGTGGCATGGCAAGGATGTAAAAGTTGGACCCAATTAGGATCCATGGTACAGAGTTAATATAGCACCATTCCCGTGGTCCACTGGAAAGGGGCACAGGCTGATGATACCCCAAATGGAAATCCTGAGTATTGATATAAGCCCTTGTGGATATTAATTGTGGCATTTTTCTAACATGCCTCATCCAGTCACGATTGCAGGCAGGTGTGGCTCATGTCCAGGTTAATAAAGGATAAACCCCCCCTCCCCGCCAACGTTGCGTACAAGTCCTCTCCGCGAGGGACTAGCTATTTATCCAACTCCAAGAAGCAGTTTACCATTTGGTTAAAATCCCCACAAAAGTGAACTGACCAGTCAGGGTTCACAATCGGCTGTCCATTCTGCAAATTGCACAGGTTTGATGATTCCTTCGCTCTCCAACCTTCTGATTTCCACCTCTACTTCTGCCCGCAAAGCAAATGGCATGTGGCGGGGGGGGCCCCTCACAAAATCTCGGAATTACTTCCTGGTCAACATATAAAGTGACTTTGGCCCCTTTGATGGTCCCAAGCCCCTCCTGAAATACTCCTGGTAATTTCACTAGCACTTCATTGAGGCAGCCATTTTCCAATCCGAAAATGTTGAGCCAATTCAGGCGAATCTTTCTCAATCAGTTCTGCCCCAATAGGCCTGGGCCCGAGGCTGTCACTACCATCAGTGGTAATTGCACCAACTGCTTCTTATAGCATACTGGAACCGAAGTTGTACCCCCAATCTGCAACAGTTCCCCAGTGTATGTTCTCAGCCTGGCTGAGGTCTTGTGCATACTTCAGGGATGGAGTCCTGAGCAAATCTTGTTAAAGACAGATTCTGCAACCACAGATACATCTGTGCTCGTGTCAACCTCCATGGGAACGAGGTAACCATTTAACCAATCAGTAATTTTAATTGGTTCCAATTGGATGTTGTTAAGCAGTTTAATTACTGTAACCCACAAGAAGAGTGTCTTTCTGGGGGATTGCACTCTTCAGTGTTGGCCAACAAGTTTTCTCACTCAAATCAGGCTTTGTAGAACTTCTTTCTGTCTCAAGCCCACATACCGGCAGCAACTACAATGGCTTGCTGGCCCAGAGCCTGAAGAACTTTTTAACCACTTGAATGAAGCTCGGCTTTGCTGTGGGGTTCTGCTGTGGGCTGGCCTAGGGTCCCTCTGATCAAGATATTCCCTGTGTGAGGCTCTGCAATTTCCTACACTGAAGTGTTCTCCAAGCTCATTCAGACAGGTGAAGGTGCCCGCTGCCATCAGGATGCCCTGCAGCTGCCAAGCTCCGCTTGCTGCATTTTCTAATGACAGCACCAGTTGTGCTTGTTTGAAGTCCAGTTAGATTTCAGCTGGTCGGCACTTCTACGTGGTTATATCATTCACCCCACTTAACAAACGGTCTCTCAGCATCTCATTCAGGGTTAACCCAAAATCTCAGTCCTCTGACAGCCATGTCAACCTCGTCAGAAATCCGAATACACATTCCTCTGGTACTGGAACAGTCAAATAAAACTGATAGCATCTCAGAATTAGAGGAGGTTTGTGGTTGTAATATTCCTTGACCAACTCTGTCAACTCTTGAAAGGTTTTAGTATCTGGTGCCTCTGGGAAAGTTAAGCCCCTTGTAACCGAAAATGCTGTGGGTCCCTATGTAGTCAGAAGGATAACTTGTTGCTTTTCATCTGCCTGATTATATTGGTTAGCCAGGGCTTTCCTGCTTGGCCCAGGTTAACATACCCAATAAGGAACCTTGTAGTCACTGAGGCCCACCCAGTCCCAGTCACTGCACTATCCCCGAGAGTTCTACGGGCTGGAGCACCAAGTATTTAGATTTTTGAAATGCTCGGGAGTTGCAGCTAATGAAGAGCAGGCACCAAAGAGGGCTTGAGGCCTGGGACAGATCAGCCGTGTTCTTATAGAACAGGTTCGAGTGGCTGAATGGCTTACTCTTGCTCCTTTTTGTTATGTTTTTATTCCCACTTGCCTTGTAAAACAAAATGTTTCTGCTGTCTCTGCTGCATCTTTTACTGAAAATCTTCAGTCTCTGGCTCTACCTTTTTTAAAAAAATTCATTTGTGCGATGTGGGCATATCTGGCTGGGCCCAGCATTTATTACCCGTCCCTAGTTGCCCTTGAGAAGGTGGTGGTGAGCTACTTTCTTGAGCTGCTGCAGTCCACCTGCTGTGAGTTGGCCCACAATGCTCTTAGGGAGGGAATGTCAGGAATTTTGACCCAGCAACACCAAAGGAATGGTGATTATATTTCTAAGTCAGGATGGTGAGTGGCTGAAACGGGAATGTGCAGGAGGTCATGTTTCCCATGTATCTGCCGCCCTTGTCCTTCTAGGTGGAAGTGGCCATGAGTTTGGAAGGTGTTGTCTGAAGATCTTTGGTGAATTTCCTTGTCCCATCATTTGTCAGTCTTATCTAAGTCTGTCAGAATCTTGTACATGTCACGAATCTCCCCTCGACCTCCTCCGTTTCAAGGAGAACAATCCCAAGTTCTCCAACATAACCTTGTAGTTGAATACCCTACGGCCTGCACCCATTCTGAGAACTCTCTCCTGTGCCCTCTCAATGACCCTTGCAGTCCGAAATTGTGGGATTACACGTCCATTTGGGTTCTTATACACAATCTTTTGCAGGTATTTTTCGCCTTTTGTATTTCACACTATCCCCTGTGTTTCACTTAGTCTGATATCAAGCACACAGTATAGCCGCTACTGTACATTACACTTCAATTTCTGGTCCTGTGCTGTTTACTAAACCCTCACCCTCAACTCCCCAACCCTTCCTCTGCAGAATCTAACTTGTTTCATTAGCAGCAAAGTGACACTTAACACGAGGCACTCTTTACCACTTTAATGCCCAAACAAGTTGATTCAATAACGAGTGAGTAATACTAACAGAAACATAACATGTTTAAAGTAATTAAATTTAGCCAGCTCCTTATGTCATTAGGAGGAATGGCTTCCAATTCATGCTGAACATTTCACTATAATTGCTTTCTCGTGAGGTAGTGATGTTTCAATGAGCTCTAAGTGCCACAAGATGCTGTCACTGGAGACATGAAAATGACAATGTGCATTCATGTTGCATCTTTAAAATGATTAAAGTATCCTAAAGTGCTTCACAGAGGCAGTTGTATAATAAAGGGGATGAACAAGCTACAGGAGGAAGTACTGGCCTGCATTTTCCAGTAGCCTGATGGTTGATTCCGTATCGTGGGCAAGGGGATTTGTGGACTGGGATCTTGCACAATTGCTAACATTGCCCCGGGAATTGGATTTCCTGCTGGGAGTTCTCTGGAACATTCCACAAGTGAATCAGAGACACTGGAGGGTTCTCCTGCAGTTTATGGTTACTGAGTAAATGTTAAGGGTTAAAAGCCTTATCTGCCTCATGGCTAATGCTCCAACAGATCTCCCATCCCACCCTCACAGAAACGAATTCACGCCCTGACTACGGCCCAGACCCTGAGCTGACACTCCCGGGGATGTGATATCATCAGACCCCCTATCCCCACCACCACTCCCGATGCGCGACCTCAGAAGATAACAACCCATCTTCCCCCTCAACCAAAGGCTCCTGTTTCCCCCACAACCAAACCTGATCCCCTCTTCCTTCTTGTTGAACTTGACTACACCAACAATTTACATCACAAAACACAGCAACTCCTGGCGTGAAAAAGAGGGCTTGGGGGTTTCACTTGCCCTGACTGTCCTGCTGTCTGCAGGTCTTCAGGTACACCTCACTTTTGTGAAGGAGCTGGGACAGAAGTCCCATACCAGGAATGTGGAATTATGGATGTGAGTTTGCTTGCTGAGCTGGATGGTTAGTTTTCAGACGTTTCTTCACCATTCTAGGTAACATCATCAGTGAGCCTCCGACGAAGCGCTGGTGTTATGTATAGATGTTATATGTTATATTTCTGTTATAAGTAGAAAGCGGGACATAACACCAGCGCTTCGTCGGAGGCTCACTGACGATGTTACCTGGAATGGTGACAAAATGTCTGAAAACTAACCTTCCAGCTCAGTGAGCAAACTCACATCCAGAACCTCAACCTGAGCTACAACTCGTCTCAAAATGTGGAGTTCTGTCTTAATATCAGAAGGCAGGAGCTGAATGGCAGCATGACTGTGTGTGGCACTCCCCATGTGGAGATCTCAGCCCATTCGGTCAGATCACCAAACAGTTGGCAAAAGAACTGTTTGCTTGGAGTGTGTTAAAGGAAGGAAAAGGACAAGTAGTGTTGATAGAGAGAGTTTCTGGACGAGGAAACTGGAGGTGCAGTCACCAGCGTTGGGGCAATGAGAATCCACTTATGACCTTACATCAGAAGAGTTGCACACTGTCGTATTTTTGGTCATTCAAATTGAGAAATCTGATACCCAGCGAGACTGTTAAATCTCGTCTTTATTATGGATGCTGAAAATCTGCAAGTAAAACAGGAGGTTGTGCAGGAACTCAGCAGGTCTGGCAGTGTCTGCAGAGAGAGCGAAACGAGGCTGACGTTTTGAGATAGTAGGAACTGCCGATGCTGGAGAATCTGAGATAACAAAGTGTGGAGCTGGATGAACACAGCAGGCCAAGCAGCATCAGAGGAGCAAGAAAGCTGTAGTTTCGGGCTGAGACCCTTCATCAGAGTCCAGTAGTTGTGAAGAAGTGTTGTACGAGGCTTCTGTTGACTTTGTGGTACAGTGATTGTGGAACAGTTTAACCTTTTGCAAGTAAGGTTTGAGCTTGTGTTTGAAAGTAGCCAGTGAAGTGAAGAGAGGTTCTACAACCAGGGATACACAGCTTAGTCAAACTCTTAGAAGTATCAACGTTGAACAGAAAATTGCCCATGAACTGTTCTTTTTGTTAAACAATAAAGATGTTTATTTTTAACAAAATTGTGTACATGTGAGAGAGAGACAGCGTTCTCTTGTAAACAGATGATCTGTGTATAAGAGTTTGGGTGTCACTGTGTTTATGTCTGAATATGGAAGTGAGTGAGAGTGTGTCTGTGTTTGCACACACAAAGGGGAAATGAGTCCATCCAAAATTAATGGCCCAGAGTTCACAACTAAAGTCAATCAAGAGGCTGAGTTGTTCAGCTTCAGTTTAAAAATTGTGAAACAGGGAAAGGCTGAAGACCATGAGCTGAATCTCCATTTCAACAGTGACGAGGACCTTTGAGAGACTTTTTGTAAAATAAATAAAAACAGAACTGCTGGTAATATTCGTAAGTCAGGCAATACCTGCAGGATGAGATACAGTTCACATTTTAGGCTGATGACCTTTCATCAGAACTGGAAGCAGTTGGACAGGTAACTGGGGCGTCTGAAGCAATTAAGAGAAAGGTCTGCGGTGGGATGAAGGACCGGAGATGTGTGACGAAAGAAGTGGGGTATGGTGCAAGGCAAACGGTGTTGCTAATGGCGCAAGGATGGAGGGAGAGATCAGGGTCATGGTGAGGGAAGACATCTTACTAATTCCATGACCAAACTGGACAGCAAAGAATCCCGATCTTCTGTCTGTCTCTTAGTGCAGCACTGACTCGTGTTGGCCATCCAGTTCCATCTGGAACAGGCCCCTCTTGCCCACATTCCCTGAGCCTAAGACTGAGTTACGGCAGTTTGGTTGGTGGGTGAATCTGCACCTCAGCAAAGTCTAATTCCATCTCCCTTTGCTCCCCAATCTGAGTCTGTGGTCGGCGTTGTTTTGGTGTTGTTTATTCTCCTGCTCGTGGAGACCGGTCGGTGAAAGAGTTTTAACACTTAGCACCCTTTTGTTTTGTTTCTCTCTCATTCAGTTTGCTGCTTTGTGGTTCACAAGAGGTGTCACGAGTTTGTTACCTTCTCCTGCCCTGGAGCAGATAAAGGACCAGATACTGATGTGAGTACAGGCTTTATCTGTCAGCTCCTCATGGAGTGCCGACTGCTTTCACAAAGATATTGCTGATGCTGTGTTGGTGTGAATAACCTTTTGATTCCAGGATGGGAGATGAAAAATTGACGCCATCACTGGCGAAGCTGCTGGAGTGTATTCAGTTGCTTCTTTGTGGAAAGTTTTCCTGTCAAAGCTGTTGCAGGTGGTTTATTTGAGTGTTAGTGGGACTTTATTGAGTCGGGTTTGCAGTCAGTGCATGCTGCTAACTCAGTAAGCGTGACCTGCTTTGTCCAGTTTCCTCACCCTTTTGTTCCTCTGCTCATGTCGATTTGGGTGTTTCACTCCCATTATTGAGTCCACTTGAGGGACACTGCTCGCTGTGACAGCCCATCTCCAGTCTGGAGAGCTGGGGCGATGACCTCCTGACGGGATCCAGATCACTCCCTGTGCTCTACGTTCAGCAGCTTTCACTCTCAGATACCCCGTGGCCAAACCCCACAGTAATAGTCTTCAAGAAGAGGGCTGCACTTCAGTAACTCCATCACTGCCAACACCTTCACTGTCACCATCACTACCTCCACCTCCATCTCCGCCACCTTCACTCCATCACTGCCAACACCTTCACTGTCACCACCATCACTACCTCCACCTCCATCTCCGCCACCTTCACTCCATCACTGCCAACACCTTCACTGTCACCATCACTACCTCCACCTCCATCTCCGCCACCTTCACTCCATCACTGCCAACACCTTCACTGTCACCATCACTACCTCCACCTCCATCTCCGCCACCTTCACTCCATCACTGCCAACACCTTCACTGTCACCATCACTACCTCCACCTCCATCTCCGCCACCTTCACTCCATCACTGCCAACACCTTCACTGTCACCACCATCACTACCTCCACCTCCATCTCCGCCACCTTCACTCCATCACTGCCAACACCTTCACTGTCACCATCACTACCTCCACCTCCATCTCCGCCACCTTCACTCCATCACTGCCAACACCTTCACTGTCACCATCACTACCTCCACCTCCATCTCCACCACCTTCACTCCATCACTGCCAACACCTTCACTGTCACCACCATCACTACCTCCACCTCCATCTCCGCCACCTTCACTCCATCACTATCAACACCTTCACTGTCACCATCACTACCTCCACCTCCATCTCCACCACCTTCACTCCATCACTATCAACACCTTCACTGTCACCATCACTACCTCCTCCTCCATCTCCACCACCTTCACTCCATCACTGCCAACACCTTCACTGTCACCATCACTACCTCCACCTCCATCTCCGCCACCTTCACTCCATCACTGCCAACACCTTCACTGTCACCACCATCACTACCTCCACCTCCATCTCCGCCACCTTCACTCCATCACTGCCAACACCTTCACTGTCACCATCACTACCTCCTCCTCCATCTCCGCCACCTTCACTCCATCACTACCAACACCTTCACTGTCACCATCACTACCTCCACCTCCATCTCCACCACCTTCACTCCATCACTGCCAACACCTTCACTGTCACCATCACTACCTCCACCTCCATCTCCACCACCTTCACTCCATCACTGCCAACACCTTCACTGTCACCATCACTACCTCCACCTCCATCTCCGCCACCTTCACTCCATCACTGCCAACACCTTCACTGTCACCATCACTACCTCCACCTCCATCTCCGCCACCTTCACTCCATCACTGCCAACACCTTCACTGTCACCACCATCACTACCTCCACCTCCATCTCCGCCACCTTCACTCCATCACTGCCAACACCTTCACTGTCACCATCACTACCTCCACCTCCATCTCCACCACCTTCACTCCATCACTATCAAGACCTTCACTGTCACCACCATCACTACCTCCACCTCCACCTCCATCTCCGCCACCTTCACTCCATCACTATCAAGACCTTCACTGTCACCATCACTACCTCCACCTCCATCTCCGCCACCTTCACTCCATCACTGCCAACACCTTCACTGTCACCATCACTACCTCCACCTCCATCTCCACCACCTTCACTCCATCACTACCAACACCTTCACTGTCACCATCACTACCTCCACCTCCATCTCCACAACCTTCACTCCATCACTGCCAACACCTTCACTGTCACCACCATCACTACCTCCACCTCCATCTCCGCCACCTTCACTCCATCACTGCCAACACCTTCACTGTCACCATCACTACCTCCACCTCCATCTCCGCCACCTTCACTCCATCACTGCCAACACCTTCACTGTCACCATCACTACCTCCACCTCCATCTCCACCACCTTCACTCCATCACTGCCAACACCTTCACTGTCACCATCACTACCTCCACCTCCATCTCCGCCACCTTCACTCCATCACTGCCAACACCTTCACTGTCACCATCACTACCTCCACCTCCATCTCCGCCACCTTCACTCCATCACTGCCAACACCTTCACTGTCACCACCATCACTACCTCCACCTCCATCTCCGCCACCTTCACTCCATCACTGCCAACACCTTCACTGTCACCATCACTACCTCCACCTCCATCTCCACCACCTTCACTCCATCACTATCAAGACCTTCACTGTCACCACCATCACTACCTCCACCTCCACCTCCATCTCCGCCACCTTCACTCCATCACTATCAAGACCTTCACTGTCACCATCACTACCTCCACCTCCATCTCCGCCACCTTCACTCCATCACTGCCAACACCTTCACTGTCACCATCACTACCTCCACCTCCATCTCCACCACCTTCACTCCATCACTACCAACACCTTCACTGTCACCATCACTACCTCCACCTCCATCTCCGCCACCTTCACTCCATCACTGCCAACACCTTCACTGTCACCATCACTACCTCCACCTCCATCTCCGCCACCTTCACTCCATCACTGCCAACACCTTCACTGTCACCACCATCACTACCTCCACCTCCATCTCCGCCACCTTCACTCCATCACTGCCAACACCTTCACTGTCACCATCACTACCTCCACCTCCATCTCCACCACCTTCACTCCATCACTGCCAACACCTTCACTGTCACCACCATCACTACCTCCACCTCCATCTCCGCCACCTTCACTCCATCACTATCAACACCTTCACTGTCACCATCACTACCTCCACCTCCATCTCCACCACCTTCACTCCATCACTATCAACACCTTCACTGTCACCATCACTACCTCCTCCTCCATCTCCACCACCTTCACTCCATCACTGCCAACACCTTCACTGTCACCATCACTACCTCCACCTCCATCTCCGCCACCTTCACTCCATCACTGCCAACACCTTCACTGTCACCACCATCACTACCTCCACCTCCATCTCCGCCACCTTCACTCCATCACTGCCAACACCTTCACTGTCACCATCACTACCTCCTCCTCCATCTCCGCCACCTTCACTCCATCACTGCCAACACCTTCACTGTCACCATCACTACCTCCACCTCCATCTCCACCACCTTCACTCCATCACTACCAACACCTTCACTGTCACCATCACTACCTCCACCTCCATCTCCACCACCTTCACTCCATCACTGCCAACACCTTCACTGTCACCATCACTACCTCCACCTCCATCTCCGCCACCTTCACTCCATCACTGCCAACACCTTCACTGTCACCATCACTACCTCCACCTCCATCTCCGCCACCTTCACTCCATCACTGCCAACACCTTCACTGTCACCACCATCACTACCTCCACCTCCATCTCCGCCACCTTCACTCCATCACTGCCAACACCTTCACTGTCACCATCACTACCTCCACCTCCATCTCCACCACCTTCACTCCATCACTATCAAGACCTTCACTGTCACCACCATCACTACCTCCACCTCCACCTCCATCTCCGCCACCTTCACTCCATCACTATCAAGACCTTCACTGTCACCACCACTACCTCCACCTCCATCTCTGCCACCTTCACTCCATCACTACCAACACCTTCACTGTCACCATCACTACCTCCTCCATCTCCCCAACCTTCACTCCATCACTATCTCATCCAACTTCTCCTCCACCACCACTGCCCTCACTCATGGCTCCACCAATAGGACGAGCTGAGATGGCTGGAGGCAGTAAGAGGAGAGGCTGGGAGCAGTAACAGGGGGAACTGCGGGCAGTTACAGGGGTGAGCTGGGATGGACTGTAATGGGGGGAGCTGTCAGCAGTTACGGGGGGGCTGTAGGCAGTAATGGAGAGAGCTGGGATGGGCAGTAATTGGGCAGCTGGGGGCAGTAACAGAGAGAACTGGTTTGGGCAGTAATTGGGGAGCTGGTGGCAGTAACGGGGAGGGCTAGGATGGGCAGTAATTGGGCAGCTGGGGGCAGTAACGGGGAAAGCTGGGATGGGCAGTAATGGGGGAACTGGGGGCAGTAACAGGGGAGAGCTGGGATGGACAGTAATGGGGGGCTGGGGGCAGTAACGGGGAGAGCTGGGATGGGCCATAATTGGGGAACTGGGGACGGTAACGGTGGAGAGCTGGGATGGACAGTAATGGGGGGCTGTGGGCAGTCACGGGGGAGAGCTGGGATGGGCAGTAATGGGGGTGCTGGGGGCAGTCACGGGGGAGAGCTGGGATGGGCAGTAATGGGGGTGCTGGGGGCAGTAACAGGGAAGAGCTGGGATGGACAGTAATGGGGGAACTGGGGGCAGTAACGGGGGGAGGTGAGATGGGACAGTGACGGGAGGAGCTGGGAAGAGTAACAGGAGAGATGCCAACATTAACAGGGGAGTTGAGGCAGTAATGGGGGAGATGGCGGGAGTAACAGGGGAGTTGGGGCAGTAATGGGGGTTTTGGGGCGGTAACAGGGGGAGCTGGGATGGGGCTGTGTAAGGGAGGGGGAGATGGACCGGGAGGATGGAGGGGTATGTTTGTTGATTCTATGATTTTCTTTTCCCTGGGAAAGCAGACACTTCAGAAATAATCTTCAAAAGTCTCCAAAACTGTCTTGGTGCCAACTGATACCAGGCAGGAATTATCTGTCAGGAAATTACCTCATCCACAAATCAATCTTTTTCACTGTATCCCAAGTACAACATCATTTCAATATATTCCTGATTGTAGAGATGGTATTTATATCATAAGAATTGCAATAAATTTATCTCAATTTTATAAAATTATAAATGTAGTTGTTTAAAAATTAAATCATAAACAGAGATCTGACTATCTCTTAAATATCTGCTTAAACAACTTGAAAAGAACAAAACAGCATTTGTTTAGTACCTGAAATACATCACTGGTACAGCACCACTTGTGTAATTCTGACACCTGCGTTACTGTATCTAACACTTCAGTACGCAATGTTTCAACTGGAGCTGTTGGCGGTTGCTTCCTGGTGCTATCGTACCCCTTGACCTTTAGTGTAGTCAGCTTGAAATGATCTGTTCAAAGGTTGTATTGCAACACTCCTGGTCTGACACGAACACTAACCTCTCAATCCAAGCTAACCTGGTTCACTAAACACCCTTCCCTTCTGATGAAGGGTCTAGGCCCGAAACGTCAGCTTTTGTGCTCCTGAGATGCTGCTGGGCCTGCTGTGTTCATCCAGCCTCACATTTTATTATCCCTTCTGAAGGAACACTGGTCTACACAGACATCTTATTCATGGAATGACCCAGTCAAATCAAAAGTGAAACTAAAAGTCCCCCTTAAGCTTAAAAAAAGGACAAGTTCCAGAAGTAAAGGAGATAATGGGAACTGCAGATGCTGGAGAATCCAAGATAATAAAATGTGAGGCTGGATGAACACAGCAGGCCAAGCAGCATCTCAGGAGCACAAAAGCTGACGTTTCGGGCCTCGACCCTTCATCAGAGAGGGGGATGGGGTGAGGGTTCTGGAATAAATAGGGAGAGAGGGGGAGGTGGACCGAAGATGGAGACAAAAGAAGATAGGTGGAGAGGAGAGTATAGGTGGGGAGGTAGGGAGGGGATAGGTCAGTCCAGGGAAGACGGACAGGTCAAGGAGGTGGGATGAGGTTAGTAGGTAGATGGGGGTGCGGCTTGGGGTGGGAGGAAGGGATGGGTGAGAGGAAGAACAGGTTAGGGAGGCAGAGACAGGTTGGACTGGTTTTGGGATGCAGTGGGTCGGGGGGAAGAGCTGGGCTGGTTGTGTGGTGCAGTGGGGGGAGGGGACGAACTGGGCTGGTTTAGGGATGCGGTTGGGGAAGGGGAGATTTTGAAACTGGTGAAGTCCACATTGATACCATTCGGCTGCAGGGTTCCCAGGCAGAATATGAGTTGCTGTTCCTGCAACCTTCGGGTGGCATCATTGTGGCACTGCAGGAGGCCCATGATGGACCTGCCATCTAAAGAATGGGAGGGGGAGTGGAAATGGTTTGCGACTGGGAGGTGCAGTTGTTTGTTGCGAACTGAGCAGAGGTGTTCTGCAAAGCGGTCCCCAAGCCTCCGCTTGGTTTCCCCAATGTAGGGGAAGCCACACCGGGTACAGTGGATGCAGTATACCACATTGGCAGATGTGCAGGTGAACTTCTGCTTAATGTGGAATGTCATCTTGCGGCCTGGGATAGGGGTAAGGGAGGAGGTGTGGGGGCAAGTGTAGCATTTCCTGCGGTTGCAGGGGAAGGTGCCGGGTGTGGTGGAGTTGGATGGCAGTATGGAGCGAACAAGGGAGTGACGGAGAGAGTGGTCTCTCCGGAAAGCAGACAGGGGTGGGGATGGAAAAATGTCTTGGGTGGTGGGGTCGGATTGTCGATGGCGGAAGTGTCGGAGGATGATGCGTTGTATCCGGAGGTTGGTGGGGTGGTGTGTGAGAACGAGGGGGATCCTCTTTGGGCGGTTGTGGCGGGGACGGGGTGTGAGGGATGTGTTGCGGAAAATACGGGAGACGCGGTCAAGGGCGTTCTCAATCACTGTGGGGGGAAAATTGCGGTCCTTGAAGAACTTGGACATCTGGGATGTGCGGGAGTGGAATGTCTTGTCGTGGGAGCAGATGCGGCGGAGGCGGAGGAATTGGGAATAGGGGATGGAATTTTTGCAGGAGGGTGGGTGGGAGGAGGTGTATTCTAGGTAGCTGTGGGAGTCGGTGGGCTTGAAATGGACATCAGTTACAAGCTGGTTGCCTGAGATGGAGACTGAGAGGTCCAGGAAGGTGAGGGATGTGCTGGCGATGGCCCAGGTGAACTGAAGGTTGGGGTGGAAGGTGTTGGTGAAGTGGATGAACTGTTTGAGCTCCTCTGGGGAGCAAGAGGCAGCGCCGATACAGTCATCAATGTACCGGAGGAAGAGGTGGGGTTTGGGGCCTGTGTAGGTGCGGAAGAGGGACTGTTCCACGTAACCTACAAAGAGGCAGGCATAGCTGGGGCCCATGCGGGTGCCCATGGCCGCCCCCTTAGTCTGTAGGAAGTGGGAGGAATCGAAAGAGAAGTTGTTGAGGGTGAGGACGAGTTCGGCTAGGCGGATGAGGGTGCCGGTGGAGGGGGACTGGTCGGGCCTGCGGGACAGGAAGATGCGGAGGGCCTTGAGGCCATCTGCATGCGGAATGCAGGTGTATAGGGACTGGACGTCCATGGTGAATATGAGGTGTTGGGGGCCAGGGAATTGGAAGTCCTGGAGGAGGTGGAGGGCGTGGGTGGTGTCACGGACATAGGTAGGGAGTTCCTGGACCAAAGGGGAGAAAATGGAGTCCAGATAGGTGGATCCAGAAGTCTCTGACAGTCCTTGAGGCCCAATTATTTGCCTTGCTCAGTCACAGAATTTTTTCAATAAACCGAAGCATTCTCCAAAACTCATTCACTCAAAAGCCTGTCCTCAAAACTTTTTTTCTGAAAATATAAAAAAAACCCACTGGTTACTAACACTCAAATTAGAAACCCACGTTTGCAACAAATAACATTAAAAATTGCGCATATAATTCCCATAGTTAATATCATACTCAGCAATTGGAAATATTCCCAGGAGGTGAGAAGGAATGGAAAATCAAGCAAGCAGCCATATTCTAATCTCTGTTTCGCGGTGTGTAATGAATCATCCTCACCCAATTTTCTGGGCAAATTCCAACATATTGTAACTGATATGCTGATTTCCCGTCTTGCTCTGACATTTGACATCTGCATGTTTGATCTGTAAACAGACCTGATTTAATTGTTTTTAGCATGTATGCAAAAGTGTGCACTTGTGAACCTTTCGGAAGAAATGGGAGAAAGTGGTGACAGTGTTGTGAACAACATATCAACCTTAGTGAATTGTGTTAGGACTGGAGATGGTGGACTATACACGGCAGAAGTAAGGGGACCATTTTCAGATTACAGAGCACGTGGGCTGGGTACAGCTGCAAACTCATCACTCTGGGTTGGCGTTTAGGAATATGAGGTTGGAAGCTCTTTGGATCTGTTGTTACCCTGTTAAAGGTGCTATGTGAATGGACAACAAGTGGAGAGTACAAACCTACTTTATTTTTTCTACACTTTACCTTTCGCATTAACCCCAAGTCCCACTCAGGTACCTATAGTGTTAGCTGCCCTGGGCCTAGTTAGTTCAGTTCAGACCATGAATTGAATTTCACAGGTGCTTAGTCAACAGTCCAATATGGTGCCTTTTTATCTAATGATATTGAGTCATTCTGTGTTTACTTTCTGTCTCTGATGTGACGTCTTCAATGTAGTACCTTATTTCACTGGTTTCAGATTTTATTATTTCACAGTAATACAGTGCTGTGTTAAATGACTTCAAAGTATCTGTTCTGGAAGAAATCCTGCTAAGTGACATGATGTATTGTATTCATACAGCACTGCTGTAAATGTTTTCATTTCACAAGCAGTATTTGCAAACTGAAGTCTAATAACCAGATCTTGGGGGAATCTCCAGAACTGTAGCTGTCAGTATTCCTACCCTAAAGGTGTATATTGTGCTGTGCTCCTGACTATTCCTTTGTTTACCACCTGAAGCTACAGCCTGTGTGCCTGTTGTCACATTGGCCAATTAAACAATTGCGCTGAAGGAAGGTCACTGAGCAACCAGGTTTGCATCAAGTGTTTAAAGGCAAATCCTTCTGTCTGAGGGACCGGCTTGTGCTGCATTGTCACCTGATGAGATTCCTTTCATCACGGTCGCCTTGTAGCTTCACTCTGGTAAAAAGTGTATTTAGACAATGCCGGTTTTGCTAGCTCTCCAATTATTCAGACTGTTTACCGTTGAGCTTAGCATTTGAATACAATTAACAGTTTCACCTTAATCACACGTGTCTATGAAATAAAGTGATTATGTTTTCATTCTGTGTTTTATTTGCTAACAAAACACTTGTGGGTCAGCAAGGTGCAATGCTGTTATTATCACTAGGCGAAGAGGAATCAGAACTTGGGAGCAGTCAGAATTTGTAATGTCGATAATGTAAACATAGCTAAGTGGTACCTCTTATTGTTAGATTCATGAGACCCTTAGTGTTACTTAGATTCCTAGCCAGTTGGTGAGATAGAAATCATGACAAATATATCTTTTGTTTTTGAAGAGAGTTTATTGAGGTGCTCAGTCTTTCCCCTCTGATCTCACCTTGTATCACAGCTGTTCCCTGTTTCTGCTTGGACAATTAATGGCCACTGCCTGTTTCTCTTGACCATAATAAAGACATTAATAAACTTCAACAATGTGATTGACTAAACATTAACACAGCCTTAATTGCTGGAATTTCATTCCTAAACCTCTGTGTCTCATGCATATAGTGGATCAGTAGTTAGCACTGCTGCCTCATAACGCCAGGGACCTGGGTTCGATTCCATTCTCAGGCAACTATAGGGAGTTTGCACATTCTCCCTGTGTCTGCATAGATTTCCTCTGGGTGATCCAGTTTCCTGCCACAGGCCAAAGGTGTGCAAGTTAGGTGGGCTGGCCATGCTAAATGGCCAATTGTGTCCAGGGATGTGCAGGCTAGGTGGAAATGCAGGGTTATGGGGATTGGGTAGGGAGGTGGGTCTGGATGGGATGCTGTTTGGAGAGTCAGTGCAGACTCAGTGGGGCTGAATGAATGTCCTGCTCCCACATTGTAGGGATTCTATAATGATTCTACAGTGTCTCATTCTCTTTTCCTGTAAGATCTTCCTTAAATGTACTTCGATACAAATACAAGTCAGTTTGTTATTGCGGATGTCCTGTACTAAAGCAGAAAGAGCTGCTCATAATTACCCAATGGTAGTGGTCTTTGCCAAGCAAGATGAACAGAGATTGTTGGTTATTAAATGAGAATGATGAACACTTACATGTAAGTATCCTAAGGAGAGCCAGCAGATGTGCAGTATTTGGATTTCCAGAAGGCTTTTGACAAGGTGCTGCATTGGAGGCTGCTAAATAAGATAAGAGCCCATGGTTTTTATTTCTTCATTTACTCACAAGATGAGGGTGTTGCTGACCAGTGTTAGGGGCAAGGTGCCGGCATGGATAGAGGATTTACTGATTGGCAGAAGGCAGAGAGTAGGGATAAAGGGATCTTCTTCAGGATGGTAGCTGGCAGATAGTGGTGTCCCTGTTGGGACCACAACTATTCATGTTAAACATAAGTGATCTGAACAAAGGAACTAAGGCATTGCTGCTAGGTTTGCAGATGACACAAAGAGAGGTGGAGGGACAGGAAGTGTTGAAGAAGTGGGGATGCTGCAGAAGGACTTAGGCAGGCCAGGGGAGTGGGCAAAGAAAGCAAAGAAGTGGCAGAAGGAACGTAGTGTGGGAAAGTGTGAGGTTATGCCGTTTGGTAGGAAGAAAAGAGTCATAGACTGTTTTCTAAATGGAGAAAGTCTTCAGAAATATGAAGCACAAAGAGACCTTGAAGTTTTAGTTCAAGATTCATTTAAGTTAACATGCAGGTTCAGTTGGTAATTAGGAAGGTAAATGCAATGTCAGCATTTATTTCCACAGGGCCAGAATACAAGAGCGGAAATGTACTTCTGAGGCTGTATAAGGCCCCGGTTAGACCGCATTTGAGATATTATGAGAGGTTTTGGGCCCCATACCTAAGGAAGATGTGCTGGCGTTTGAGGGAGTTCACAGGAAATTTACAAGAATGACCCCAGGAATGAAGGGTTTGTCAGGAGGAGTAGTTGAGGACTCTGGGTCTCTACTCGATAGAGTTTAGAAGGGTAGTAGGAGATCTGATTGAACCTTAGTGAGAGGCCTGGTTAGAGTGGACAGGGTGAAGATGTTTCAACGATTAGGAGAGGCTAGGACCCGAGGGCACAGGCTGAGAGTGGAGGGATGACCCTTTAGAACTGAGGTAAGGAGGAATTTCTTTAGCCAGAGGGAGGTTAATCTGTGGAACTGATTACCACAGAGGGCTGTGGAAGCCGAGTGATTGAGTGTATTGAAGACAGAGATAGATAGGTAGATTAGTAGGAGGGTCAAAGGTTACAGGCAGAAGGCAGGAGAAACATATCAGACAGAATCGAAAGGTGGAACAGACATGATGGGCCAAATTGGCCCATCATGTCTGTCTTACTGTCTTGTGTATGGTGTAAAATCATGCAGTCATTTAAAAGTCATACCCCGTGTTTCCCATTCTTGCCCTTTCCACTGGGCAGTTACCAATTTAGAACAAAATGATGTTAATGCCAGCATGTCTTTGATATTTGCTGGACTTGAGAAGAGAGGCCTGTGCAGAACAGAACTGGATCAAAATATCTTCCTGATGTTAACTCTTGCCTAAGCTTTGTACCCAATTCCTTTCACACCCGTGTTGGCTGTTCGTTTGTGGACCTTGGTTATTACAGGTGGAAGGGCTATTCAAGCTTCAGAAAACCATTAGTATTTGGAGTTGGCCTTTCAGACCCTCAGACCTCACCGTTAGTCTGTGGCTGAACTGGACCTCAACCAAGACTGTAGCAACTAGGAACAGGAATGGGAAATCCAGCCCCTGAAGCCTGCACCACCATTCAGTATGATCGTGGCTGATTTCATCTCAGCCTCAACTCCTCTTTCCTGCCAGCTCTCCATAACCCTTCAACCCATCGCTAATTAACATTCTGCCTGCCTCCTCCTTAAATTGACTCAATGTCCCACCATCTGCCACACACTGGGATAGTGAATTACAGAAATTCACGGTCCTTTGAGAGAAGTAATTTGTCCTCATCTCTCTTTTAAATCTGCTGCCCCTTATTCTAAAACAATGACCTCTCATTCTAGAGACAGTAAGAACTGCCGATGCTGGAATCAGAGATAACACAGTGTGGACCCGGAGGAACACAGCAGGCTGGGCAGCTTTAGAGGAGCAGGAAAATTGACGTTTCAGGTCGGGACCCTTCTTCCCAACCCAAAATGTCGGGACCCTTCTTCCCAACCCAAAATGTCAGCTTTCCTGCTCCTGTGATGCTGCCTGGCCTGCTGTGTTCCTCCGGCTCCACACTGTGTTGTCTCTGACTTCAGCATTGGCAGTTCTTACTATCCAAATTTAAAAAGAACCTGTCTTAGTCATGTGTAATTGGGATTGAAAATTAGCATTAATAGAACTAAAATATTGCAGATGCTGGAATTCTGGAGTGGAAACAGGAGTGGCTGGTGAAACTCAGCGGGCCTGGCAGCATCTGTGGCAAGAGAAACCGAGTTAATGTTTCACGTCCGATCACAGTTTTCTTTAGAATGGGAAATATGGATGCCTTCAGGGTTGGCCTTTACCCTGTGTAAATGTTGATCAGATCTGTGTTTGGCTGCAAATCAGACAAGGGACAGGTATTTCTACTCCAATTTGCTGCTGTTCCTGTTCACAGCCTCCCTCCTCCCAGCGCTGTTGGCTGTTTGGAGAAACTGGCTGCTGATGGTGAATACTGAAGACAGTTTCCAAGGTAACCAATCCTTAACATTTTCTCCTCCATCTCTTCAAATCCCTTCCATGGCCCACAGACATGGCTTCCATGTCTCTGTCACCTCCAGGAGCCTTACTCCCCTCTGATCTGTGTCTTCCTGTAGTTCCGGGGCCGCCTCAGCATTTGGGATTTTAATCCTCTGGCTCTGACAGCTGTACCTCAGCCTTTAACTCGGGAATTTCCTTACTGTTCCTGTTAAAGCAGTCCTTTAACCCAACCTCACTGACCCAAACCATATCAATGTCTCCAAATCTGGCTCAGCATAGGATTTTAGATAATAAGGTGTAGAGCTGGATGAACACAGCAGGCCAAGCAGATTTTCTGCTCCTGTAATGCTGCTTGGCCTGCTGTGTTCATCCAGCTCTATGCCTTGTCATCTCGGATTCTCCAGCATCTGCAGTTTTGACTATCTCTGAAACAGCATAGGATTTTAATGTTTCTGTGAGCCTCTGGGATTCTATATTAAGTTTTTCCCAGTTAAAAGTTATTTCCATAAATGCAAATGTTTGTTGTTGTGGGTCAGTCGGAACAAAGGATACCTGGCTCTGTCTCAGTGGCTTCATGTTCGTGTTGTTGCTGGTGTTGATCTCTCTCTTCGGTCAGACTGCAACTGAAGTCACCCATTATACTGACAAGCCCTGTTAGCACCATGCTGTGTGGCAACGCTGTGTATGCAGAGTCAATAATTCTGGCCACATTATTTCATCATCTCAGTTCTCCAGCAGCTCAATCCAGTAAAATAATGTTTTCCCCGGTATGCACTATTTAGTTAACTGGAGATGAAAGCTGTAATAAAGAAAAGAGCCCCTAGTATTTCTTTTTTATGGTCATTCTGTTGGATGATACAATAGAATCCAAGAGATGAATCCTCAAATCCAAACGTCTCCAGCCAATGATATATGTGGCACATTTGGACTCATATCTATATAATCAAGCTGTATCTGTCAGAGGACCATCTACACGGTGTATGTGAATGGTGGGTGGGAGAAGTCTTCATACATTGCTTCCAGTTGAACCATGAGGCTGGCCAGTGTCATCCAGAACTGGGGAGAGTATTTGGCCATACGTAACCGTGTGTGAATCACCGCAAGTGTAGGCCTGTCACTGGTGACTGTAGTTGGAGAAATTTTGCAGGTTGACTGAGCAGTTATAGCCCATTGCACAACACTTAATTGTATTGAGATAACACGGTGTGAAGCCTGATGAACACAGCAGGCCAAGCAGCATCAGAGGAGCAGGAAAGTTTGACATTTCGGGTTGAGACCTTTCTTCAAAAAATCTAATTCTTTTGAAGAAGGGTCTCGCCTGAAAAGTCAAACCTTTCCTGCTCCTCTGATGCTGCTTGGCCTGCTGTGTTCGTCCAGCTTCACACCGTGTTATGACAGATTCTCCAGTATCGGCAGTTCCTACTATCTCTACTTAATTGTATTGAGTTTACTTTCCAAACATTTACTGCTAATATAATAATATCCTGTTTGTACTTTGAAGTTTGTTTGCCCTGCCCTGTCTTTCTTTGGTGCACGATTATCTCAATCCTTGGAAATCTCTCTTCCTTCTGATCAAAAGACAATCCTTTGGCCCAATATTTTCTATAATTTCTTTCATGGAATGTGAGCGCTTATTTTCGATTCCTAATCATTAAGACTGAACCACATCAGTTGTCAGTCTGAACTCATATGTGGGTCAGACTGGGTAGGGATGACCGATTTCCTTCCCCAAAGGGGTTCATGAACTGGCTAAGATTTTTTAAACAACAATCGATGATGATAGGCATTAGCTCAGCTCCTTATTCCTGACTTTTTAAAATTGAATTTAAGTGTTGCTGTCTTCTGCAGTGGGATTTGAACCCATTGTCTGGGAGCATTCACACACACGTGTCCTGAGGAAGGGTCACCGGACCCAAAATGGTAACTCTATTTTCTCCTTCACAGTTGCTGCCAGACCTGCTGAGCTTTTCCAGCCACTTTTTGTTTTTGTTCCTGATTTACAGCATCCACAGTTCTTTTGGTTTTTTTTTCCAAGAGCATTCACCTGGACCTTGTGATTCTAGTCCAATGGATTACCACAGCACCACCACTTCCTGTTATACATTAGCTCCTTATTCAGTTCAACGATTAAATTGTTCTTGATGACGATTTGTTTGAAAGCCTTCAAGTAGCTTATTATGTTAAAGGAGCTAAATAAGTACAACTTGGTGCATGGAAAGGGTTAAAGGGTGAGCTATGAAGCAGGCTTTCAGCCTGATTCAGTGTTGCATTGGAATAGGAATTGGTGAGTTTCTGGGTGGCAGATATCACAGCAGTGCCACAGGTACCACTGTCTCTGCCTGTTTAAATGCTCACCACTCGCCCCCTCCCCAGGCACTGCCTCATTGGGAGTCCAGTGACTGTACCCCCCCTCCCCTCCCAGGCACTGCCTCATTGGGAGTCCACTGACTGCCCCCCCTCCCCTCCCAGGCACTGCCTCACTGGGAGTCCACCCCCCTCCTCCGCAGATACTGCCTGACCGGGAGGCCACAGTGACAATCCAAAGTTGTGGGTGAGATGGTCAAGGCTTCACAGTGGGGTGAGAAGGAATGACAGTCCCAAGATTCTCAATCGGCATGCTAGGGTCCCTATTTCCTGAAACCTGCAATCCTCAACCATGGCAGTGCTGCGGGAGAATAAGGGCACACAATAACTAAGGCCCTGGGCCTTGGACCTATGGGGTGGATTTGTATTTACAGATTTATAATTGCAGATACGTTCTACTTTGTTCGAAAAGCACACAATTTGTAGACAGTCAGTCAATGTGACATTCTATCAATTCCTGCTTTGGAAATAAAACGTGCCTGACTCAGAGTTAAAACACAGACAGATTCTAAGCAAGGCTTCACACCTAAAATGCATTGTCTGAGCTGAGATGTCATCTCTGGTTTACTGATAAAACCGCTAGTTATCTCAGGGCAGAGAGTTGAAAGAAATTCTGGGATTTGCATATCAATCACTGGAAATCTGCATCTGCATAGTGTCCAGATCCATGAATGGGACCTCACAATGTGAGTGGGTCTGTGGATCTGAGTTTATTTGTTAATCTATTCCTGTCTTACACATTGGTGAGCCTTTGTTAAATTACTTATGTATTCACACAGCAGAGACTGACGGGGACCTGAGAGATTCTGCCCCGTGTTTATTTGAGAAGTTATCAAATTGTACTTGACCGTGATTTTTTTTTTCCCCTTTGTGAATATGAGAATGTTGTTATAAGTCTTTACCTGATTGTTTGTTTGTGATGTGGGAACGTTCGTGTCAGTGTCTGCAAGGTGAGTATACTTATCCATCTGTGCCAGTCGTTTTCTGCTACCTGAATGTAAGAGAGCAGGCTTCAACTTTGCTTCTCAGTTTCTGCTATGTCAACACGTGTGCGGAGGAATGGAATTGTGGGAGATACAGCAGTTTGGATCGGAAACTGGCTTGCTGAAAGAAGACAGAGGGTGGTAGTTGATGGGAAATGTTCATCCTGGAGAGCAGTTACTAGTGGTGTACTGCAAGGGTCGGTGTTGGGTCCACTGCTGTTTGTCATTTTTATAACTGACCTGGATGAGGGCGTAGAAGGATGGGTTAGTACATTTGCAGACGACACTAAGGTCGGTGGAGTTGTGGATAGTGACAAAGGATGCTGTAGGTTGCAGAGAGACATACATAAGCTGCAGAGCTGGGCTGAGAGGTGGCAAATGGAGTTTAATACAGACAAGTGTGAGGTGATGCACTTTGGTAGTAGTAACCAGAAGGCAAAGTACAGGGCTAATGGTAAGATTCTTAGTAGTGTAGATGAGCAGAGAGATCTCTGTGTCCATGTACACAGATCCTTGAAAGTTGCCACCCAGGTTGACAGGGCCGTCAAGAAGGCATAGTGTTTTAGCTTTTATTAATAGAGGGATCGAGTTCCGGAACCAAGAGGTTAAGGTGAAGCTGTACAAAACACTGGTGCGGCCGCACTTGGAGTCTTGTGTTCAGTTCTGGTCACCGCATTATAAGAAGGATGTGGAAGCTATGGAAAGGGTGCAGAGGCTATTTACTAGGATGTTGCCTGGTATGGAGGGAAGGTCTTATGAGGAAAGGCTGAGGGACTTGAGGCTGTTTTCATTAGAGAGAAGAAGGTTGACAGGTGACTTAATTGAAACACATAAAATAATCAGAGGGTTAGATAGGGTGGATAGGGAGAGCCTTTTTCCTAGGATGGTGACGGCGAGCACAAGGGGGCATAGCTTTAAATTGAGGGGTGAGAGATATAGGACAGATGTCAGAGGTAGTTTCTTTACTCAGAGTAGTAAGGAATGGAACGCTTTGCCTGCAATGGTAGTAGATTTGCCAACTTTGGGTACATTTAAGGCGTCATTGGATAAGCATATGGACATACATGGAATAGTGTAGGTTAGATGGGCTTGAGATCGGTATGACAGGTCGGCACGACATCGAGGGCCGAAGGGCCTGTACTGTGCTGTAATGTTCTATGTTCTATCTATGTTCTATTTCCAACTGATTCAAGATTTAACAGCCACCTTAGGTTTGTTCCATACATTGGCATTGGCTCTATGACCCTTTGATCTTTTGCTTGTAAGTTCTGTGTCTGATGCCATCTTTCTCACTGACACCTGAAGAAGGAGCGAGACTCTGAAAGCTTGTGTTTTCACATAAACCTGTTGGACTATAACCTGCTGTTGTGTGCTTTCTGACCTTATCAACCCCAGTCCAGAGCTGGCACCTCCACATCATGACTGTATGTGCAGTGAGCGCATCCCCTACAGTTGCCGTGCGCACAGGCACAGCCGCCATTTTGTGCGAGCCAGCCCAGGACACCAGTGGGACAGAGTGGTGTCATGTTACATTATTCCCAATGGACTGTGTCACCCAGTGCTGTGATGATAAGGGTTCAGGAGGCACGCTTATCACAACCCTATGGGTGGCTGCCTGGATTTCACAGGTTTATAGCTAAGTATTAATGGGTGGAACCATGGAAACAGGATTTCAGCACTAACAGTCACGGGTTTGCACCATTTGTCATACACCCTGTGCACACAAACATTATAGATCTTCATAATCGGATTGTTCTCGATGATAGGGTCACATCATCGGTGAATTTCAGTGTGTTGTGGCCTCCACAGAGTCTCCCCTGACCCCCGGCCCAAAGACCCTGTCTTTCTAAGATGGGGTCAATCTGTTCCCTGGATACTGGGTCTGGGAGGGTGGTGGGGGGATTGAGGTACTGAGTGCCTGTCCTTGGGTACCTGCTGAAGGGAGTGTGGACATTTTAATCAGGGGATTGACTTGAAGAAGTGGCTGTGGTTGGTTGAGTTAACTGGTGCCTGGTTGTAACAAGTAACTTTATTTATAAACACGAAAGGAGGTTTGCAAAGACCTGCACTAGTTCTGTCCTCACTTCCTGGAAATATATCACAGTCCTTTCACCTTGATGAGAGTCTGTCCCTGGTTTATTCTGATTCCTATACATTGGGTCAGCATTGAGGTATTTGTACAATATGAAACATAAGCCATTGGAAGCAGATGTCATCCAAAGGACCTCTGCAACCTCTTGTTTCATTTAATCTGATCTGAACTGATCTTTTAACTGGATCTTGCTTTCCTGGAGACCTAGTCTAGGAGATCACCTCAGATTTTTAATTCGTCCATTTTATGTCGCTACCATGATCTGTTACATTTTTTTAATCAACCTGTTCAGGGATGTCATGACATACCACTGGAGCAGGTGGAACTTGAACCCTGGTCTCCTGGCGCAGAGGGAGGACACTACCATTGAGTTGCCTTCCTGAACAGGTAGACTGTGGCTGTTTCAGAGGGTGTCTCACCGCCACCTTCTCGAGAGCACCTCGGGATGGGCAATAAATACTGGCAACGCCCTCAAACCACAACTGAATTAGTCAAAAGAATTGTATAGTAACTGGCATTAAAGTCGCGGTGTGGGTGTAGTCGCGGTGTGGGTGTAGTCGCGGTGTGGGTGTAGTCGCGGTGATGGTATTGTCACGGTATGAGTGTAGTCACGGTGATGGTATTGTCACGGTGTGAGTGTAGTCACGGTGATGGTATTGTCACGGTCTCAGTATAGTCACGGTGTGGGTGTAGCTACGGTGTCAGTATAGTGCAGATAATAAAAGTCCATTGATGCACAAAAATGCTGATAGACCTGCATTTATCTAGTGCCATTCGCTACCTTGGGGCAGAATGGCATCTGTCACAGTGCAAGAAACATGGCAGCCATCGTGTGCACAGCAAGATCCCAGAAACAGCATTCAGCTGGCAACAACGCGTCCTGCTTTTAAAGCTGTACGTTTTGAGCTAACTATTGGTGCAGGACAGAGGGAAGGACTGACTGTTCTTTTCCAAGTGGTATAGCACAGACAGCTCTCTATGATTTCATGGGTGAAAACGTTCAGTAATTTCTAAAGACGTCTTTGAAACATTAGGAATAATTTCTATTTATGTAACACCTGGTATCATTTAGAAGCCTCCCTTTGCTTTGCTGTGCAGGGCTGCTATTGAAAGCAGCAAGCACAAATTATAATGAGGTGACTGAGGGTCTGTCCTTGGGCACAGAATGCAGCATACCTACCTCTGACCACGAGGTTCAGGAGTTCAGGCCAAGGAACCTGTGACAAACAGGAGAGCACTGACCTGGCAATCAGCCAACGGCTGGTGGTGAGAGGGAGAGAGACTCCTCATGAACCCAAGCTGTGTGTCAGCTCTCTGCAAAACTGCAGCCTCCTCACCCTGAGAGGTTCCTATATAAGTTACTGCCTCAGTGTCCATCTGGATATTATTGACTCCCCATGTGCTCGAGAGTTCTCTGTTCCTCCTTTGCCGAATTTCCTGGATTGATGGAGAAGTTGATTTGGCACAGGTGAAGCATAGTTCAGGGACTGGAGAGCATCATCTCAGCCATTGTGCTGCGGTGATGGTGTCCCCTACCCCTGTGCCAGGAGGCCCTGGTTCAAGTTCCACCTGACCCAAAGATCTTTCGTGTCATCTCTGGACGGGTTGGTCAGGAAATATTATCCTGGCTGTAGGTCTCCTGTGGTGCAGTGGTAATGCCCTCACCTCTGAGTCAGGAGGCCCAGGTTCAAGTGCACCAAAACTGTGTTATAACATGTCTGAAGAGGTTGGTGAAAAATCTCCACCTCACCCTGGCCAAGTGTCCCCTTGTCCATCCTGGGGTGGTGCTCCCCTGTCTGAGGCACTATCTTATGGACCATGAAGTTAAACTGAGGCCCATCCCAGCCCCGTGGTGAGCATTAATATCCCTTGACACTATTTCAGAGGACAGCAGTGAGCCAGGTCCCCGTGGCCCAGAGCCTTAGTCATTCCTCGGCTGTCAGTACAAAATCCTAATTGGAGCATCTACTCCCTTGAGGAATGTGTGGTTCCCCTTTAGATAGTTCCTCAATACGAAAACAACCATTTCTGCTCTGTCTAGACAGAATTCCCATTGCTGTCTGTGAGATTTTCTGAGAGGTGTCTGCCTTGTTTCCGAAATGCTACAGGGACTACGCAACAAAACAACTTTAATTAAAAAAACAATCAACTTTAATTGTCTGGAAAGTGGTTTGAAGCTTCCAAAGGTTATAAAAGGGTGTTCTTTCTTTTACTGAATAACTAACCAGGCAATGGTGGGATTGCTCACAAAACTTCAATTGCAAAGATGTTCCAATCAGGATTTCACATCATTAAGCTCTAAGATCAATATGATGCACCTTGCTAATGATGGGTTACCATGGTGATAGTACAGCCCTGTGCTTCCATTGGAGCAAAGGCAATGACACACCAACATGGGGGAAGCCTCGACAGCTCCAGAAAAGCTGGGTGTTTGCCAGCTGCAGTGGCATTTCTCTGCAACTTTCTCATGAAAGCTCCCAGCAGCATTGTTCTTTATTTCTGTTTAAAGGTGCCTCCAAACATGTTGACTGCAGCAACCGTGTGTTACACAAAGACGCCCTCCTGTGAGACACACATACGTGCACTCGCTCACACGCACACACTCACAGGCACACATTCGCCCACACTCACTCGCTGCCACACGCTCGCTCACCCCCACACTCTCACACACAGACACCCACGTGCACTCACTCTCACATGGACACACGTGCACTCACTCGCGCACACACACACACGCACAGAGATACACATGCACACCTGTACTCTCACACACACACAGACCCACACATACTCTCACACTCACTCTCACTCTCACGCACGCCCTTGTGCCTGATCATGAGAAACAGATTGACTCTTGATTTCTGCTTGGGCCAGCAAGCTACATCAGTGCCACTGGGAGGTGAAATTAAAGACTGATTTTACATGAACACAGTTCCTTCCTCAACCTCACGATGTTTCAGTTTGCTACACAGACGATGAATTATAGGCTTTTGACAATTAAGTACCTTTAAAATGCTGTCATTATTGTAATATACAAAGTGCAGAAGCCGGTTTTCACACAGCAAGCTCCCACTAATTGCGATGAGGTGGTTCATTGGTTAGCACTGCAGCCTCACAGCGCCATGGACCGCAATCAATTCCAGCCTCAGGCGACTGTCTGTGTGGAGTTTGCACGTTCTCCCAGTGTCTGCGTGGGTTTCCTCCCACAGGCCAAAGATGTGCAGGCTATGTGGATTGACCATGCTAAATTGCCCGTAGTGTTCAGGGAAGTACAGGGTTACAGGGCTGGGGTGGGGATTGAGATCAGAGATAATGGGAACTGCAGATGCTGGAGAATCCAAGATAATAAAGTGTGGAGCTGGATGAACACAGCAGGCCAAGCAGCATCTCAAGAGCACAAAAGCTAACGTTTCAGCCCTGGACCCTTCATCAGAGTGGGGGATGTGGTGGGGGTTCTGGAATAAATAGGGAGAGAGGGCGAGGCGGACTGAAGATGGAGAAAAAAGAAGATAGGTGGAGAGGAGGGTATAGGTGGGGAGGTAGGGAGCGGATAGGTCAGTCCGGGGAGGACAGACAGGTCAAGGAGGTGGGATGAGGTTAGTAGTAGGAAATGGTGGTGTGGCTTGAGGTGGGAGGAAGGGATAGGTGAAAGGAAGAACAGGTTAGGGAAGTGGAGACAGGCTGGGCTGGTTTTGGGATGCAGTGGGGGGAGGGGACGAACTGGGCTGGTTTAGGGATGCGGTGGGGGAAGGGGAGATTTTGAAGCTTGTGAAGTCCACATTGATACCATTCGGCTGCAGGGTTCCCAAGTGGAATATGAGTTGCTGTTCCTGCAACCTTCGGGTGGCATCATTGTGGCACTGCAGGAGGCGCATGATGGACATACCGTCTGAGGAATGGGAGGGGGTGTTGAAATGGTTCGCGACTGGGAGGTGCAGTTGTTTATTGCAAACCGAGCAGAGGTGTTCTGCAAAGCGGTCCCCAAGCTTCTGCTTGGTTTCCCCAATGTAGAGGAAGCCACACCGGGTACAGTGGATACAGTATACCACATTGGCAGATGTGCAGGTTTACATCTGCTTAATATGGAATAACCTTGGGGCCTGGGATAGGGGTGAGGGTGGGGATTGAGCCTGGGTGGGATGGTCTTCGGACAGTCTTTGTGGGCTTGTGTGGCTACAGTGCGGGCGCCCCCCCAGCACTGACCCTCCGACAGCGCGGCGCCCCCTCAGCACTGACCCTCCGATAGCGCGGCGCCCCCTCAGCACTGACCCTCCGACAGTGCGGCGCCCCCTCAGCACTGACCCTCTGACAGTGCGACACTCCCTCAGCAATGACCCTCTGACAGCGCGCGCTCCCTCAGCACTGACCCTCGGACAGTGCGGCACTCCCTCAGCACTGATCCTCGGACAGTGCGGCGCTCGCTCAGCACTGACCCTCGGACAGCGTGGCGCTCGCTCAGCACTGACCCTCGGACAGTCCGGCGCTCCCTCAGCACTGACCCTCGGACAGCGTGGCGCTCGCTCAGCACTGTGTGTAAGTTTCAGCCACTGCTCTTTGTGGATTTGAACCCACAATTTCTGACTCTGTGGTGAAAGTTTTACCCACTCCAGCTAAGTAAACTGGATTAAAATATTTCCGTGTGGAAGGTCAATTCAAACGAAACATAACGTAAGAATTGTTGTTTGCTCTTGTTTGATATTTTATTACAGATCAATGGTAATGCCTTTGAGGGTTGTTTTAATAAATTTTTGATTGAGATTTCTGAAAATCTAATGAAAAACAAACTGGAAATAATTTCAGGTGTGAGCTTGCAGCTTGTTCCAATCCAGTTTCTATCTTGCTACACAATAAGGCAGATAATATGAAACTGAATGTTGTGAACCTTAATTCCTTTGTATTCCTGATGCTGTGTGTGACTGAAGTTTGATGGTTCTGTGGTCAGATATAGGCTGGAGCTTCTGAAATGAGTCCCTGTCTGTAACTGTCAAGGATATTGCCGTTATTCCCAGTATAGGAGAGCGAGCCACATTGACATCCCATCACTAATCTCCCGTTGAGGTCAGGAGCAGGCAGTGTGTCAGAAATCTGGAAATGACAGGGGCTTAGTCAGTTGGATACAAAATTGCCTTGAAGGGAGGAGACAGAGGGTGGTGGGAGAGGGTTGCTTTTTGGACTGGAGGCCTGTGACCAGCGGTGTGCCACAAGGATCGGTGCTTATTCCACTGGGGTGGACAAAGTCAGAAGTCACACAACTCCAGGATATAGCCCAACAGGTTTATTTGAAATCACAAGCTTTCGAAGCCCTGCCCCTTCGGGTGGCGTCAGGTCTGAAAGCTTGTGATTTGAAGTAAGCCCGTTGGACTACTGACTTCTGCCTTTGTCATTTAGGTATGTCATTTGGCTTTGAATATAGGAGGTACAGTTGGTAAGTTTGTAAATGACACTAAAACTGGTCGTATGTTGGACAGTGAAGAAGATTATCTCAGAGTACAATGGGACATTACTCAGACGGGCCAAGGGGAAAGATTTAAAAGGAACCTGGGGGAAACTTTTTCGCGCAGAGGGTGGTGTGTGTATGGAACAAGCTGCCAGAGGAAGGGGTAGAGGCTGGTACAGGTACAACATTTAAAAGACATCTGGATGGCTACGTCAATAGGAAGCATCTACAGGGATATCGGCCAAACAGTAACAACTGGGATTAGCTCAGATTGGGATATCTGGTTGGCACAGACCAGTTAGACCGAAAGGCCTGTTTCCTTGCTGTATGACATAAGACCATCAGATATAGGAGCAGAAATTAGGCCATTCAGCCCATCGAGTCTACTCTGCCATTCAATCATGGCTGATAAGTTTCTCAACCAAATTCTCCCGAAAACCCTTGATAATCAAGAGCCTATCTATCTCAGTCTTAAATGTACTCAATGACCCGGCCTCCACAGCCTTCTGTGGCAGTGAATTCCATCGATTCACCACTCTCTGGCTGAAGAAGTTTCTCCTTATCTCCATTCTAAAAGGTCTTCCCTTTACTCCAAAGCAGTGCTCTCGGGCCCTAGCCTTTCCTACCAGTGGAAGCATTTTCCCAATATCCACTTTGTCCAGGCCATTCAGTATTCTTTAAGTTTCAATTAGATCTCCCCTCATCCATCTAAACTTTAGTGAGTATAGACCCAGAGTTCTCAAACGTTCCTGATACGTTAAGCGTTTCATTCCTGGGACCCTTCGTATGAACATCCTCTGACCCTGCTCCAGGGCCACTACAATTTTCCTGAGATATGGGGCCCAAAACTGCACATAATACTCCAAATGTGACCTGACCAGAGCCTCAGTAGAACATGAGATAGTAGGAACTGTAGATGCTGGACAATCCGAGATAGCAAGCCGTAGAGCTGGATAAACACAGGAGGCCAAGCAGCATCTTAGGACCAGGAAAGCTGACGTTTCGGGCCTAGACCCTACATCAGAAATGTTACCTCAGTAGAACATCCCTGCTTTTACATTCAAGTCCCCTCAAAATATATGCCAACATTTGCCTTCCTGACTACTGATTCAACCTGCAAGTTTACCTTGAGAGAATCCTGGACTAGAACTCCCAAGTCTCTTTCCACTTAGGAATTCTGAATTTTCTCCCCATTTAGAAAATAGTCCATGCTTTTATTCTTCTTACCAAAGTGCCTGACCTCACACTTTCCCACATTGTACTCCATCTGCCACTTCTTTGCCCACTCTCCTAATCTGTCCAAATCCTTCTGCAGCCTCGCCACCTCCTCAATAATACCTGTCTCTCCACTTACCTTTGTATTGTCTGCAAACCTAGCCGGAATGCCCTCAGTTTCCACAACTAGATCATTAGTGTACAAAGTGAAAAGTTGTGGTCCCAACACTGATCTTTGTGAAACATCCTGAAAAGGAGCCTTCTATTCCCACTCTCTGCTTTCTCCTGAAGAGTCAATCTTCTATCCATGACAGTATCTTGCCTCTAACACGATGGCTCCTTGTCTTACACAGCAGCCTCCTGTGCGGCACCTTCTGGAAGTCCAGGTAGAAAACATCTATTGCCTCTCCTTGGTTTAACCTTCTCGTTATTTCTTCAAAGAACTCTAACAGATTTATCAGGCATGACCTCCCCTTGATGAAGCCATGCTGACTTGCCCTATTTTACAATGCACTTCCAAGTATTCAGCAATCTCATCCATTACAATGGACTCTCAAATCTTACCCAAAACCAAGGTTAGGCTAAATCGGCCTGTAATTTTCAGCCTTTTGTCTTACTCTCCTTTTATATAGGGTGGTCACATTACCGATTTTTCCAGTCCTCTAGGACCCTCCCTGATTCCAGTGATTCCTGAAAGATCACCACTAACGTGTCCACTATCTCTTTAGCTATCTCCTTAAGAACTCTGGGGTGTAGTGTATCTGGTCCTGGTAGTTTATCCACATCAGGCCGTTCAGTTTTGCTAGCACTTTCTCCTTGATGATGGCCACCATCCTCAGCTTTGCTCCCTGACTCTCGGACACTATGCCAACCTGTCAGATTGCCCTTCTCAATCTCAGCCGTTCATCAGTGATCATCTCGAAAGTATGTGTCAGGGTCCCGAAAAGACCAGCAATATTTAGTTCAGGAATAAATGGGCTCTGCTTTGTTCATTTGTCCAACCTCAGTCAGTACATTTTGTCTGCGATTCATCACTTAATAAGGGAGCTTCGTAAGGTTTCCAAAGTGAAGACAGGAAGCTCTGGAAAATGCTATTTTTAAAAGTTCATCCACAGGGTGTGGGCATCATTGGCTGGATTAGGGTTTGTTGCCCATTTGTAAAGGACAGTTAAGAATCAACAACATTGCTGTGGGTCTAGAGTCACATGTAGGCCAGCAATTTCCTTCCCCAAAGAGCATTAATGAACCAGATAGGCCAACACGCTCACTGTTAATTCCAGAATTTTTACTGAATTCAAATTCTGCCCTCTGCCTTGGCTGGACTTGAACTCAGGTCCCCAGAATGTTACTTTTTTTCCTGGATTACAACGCTAGCAATAATGCTACTGAGCCATCACTGCCCCTTTGTTGTAAATGCTGAGCTAATTGAATATGGAATTGTGCCTGCTACAGTTCGGTATAACTGAGAACAGTTCATCGGAGCACATATCGATTTCCACCTGGGAATGGGAGTGTTGATCTGTCAGGAAGAGAATAGCCATCTACAAAGAACTGCAGATGCTAAAGATCCGAGACAACCACAGAAACAGGAACTCAGCAGGAGGGTCACTAGACTCGGAACGTTTACTCTGTTTCTCTCTCCACACATGCAGCCAGACCTGCTGAATTTCTCCAGTAAGCTCTCTCTTTGTAGTCATCGACAATTGATGTTGGGCACTGGAGTGTGGATAAACTGGCACAACAAATAGACTGGCTCCTGCTTCCTTATTTATAATTTGAATCCTTACGGAACTAGCAAATCTTCAGGAGGTCTGGCAAAATCGATGGACAGAGAAATCGAGCTAATGTTCACAGATAATGTGACTGTTTGGATTTTCTAAACGAGTCATACTCTTCCTGAAATGTTAAATCTGTTTTTTGCTTCATGAATGCTGCTTCACATGCTGAGTTCCTTCAGCAATTTCTGCTTTTATTTCAGATTTTTAGCATTTGCAGTAATTTGCTTTTGTTTGTAAAATTGTTGCCCTGTTACTGGCTGTTCATTGTGCTATCTGTGATTTACCTGAAATGTTTGTCTGCCATTTCAATTTTCACATGCTGAAAGAGTGCGGGAATTAAAGACCGAAAGAACTGCAGATGCTGGAAATCAGAAACACTGCCGGAAATTGCTGAAAAGCTCAGTAGGTCTGGCAGCATCTGTAGAGAGAAATCAGAGTTAACGTTTTGGGTCAAGTGACCCTTGCTCAGAAGGCTGCATTCTGACTGAAGGAATGGTGAAGCCAGTTGGAATGTCCAGACGCAGCTCAGTACGAAATCTAATTCCATGCATTCTGGATCTGGGTAGCTTAGGGTCGCATGAAGCCAGGTTCACATGACACAGTTAGAAAGACTGGCTGGTTTGGAACATGTGCAGGAATGTGTCTAATTCAAGTAGTTGCCATTTGCACTAGTTACCTAATATTTAACCCTATTTACGTTTGATCAATATTCAGCCCTTGAAGGGGTGGCACAGTGGCTCAGCGGTGAGCACTGCTGCCTCACAGCACCAGGGACCCAGGTTCAATTCCAGCCTCAGGTGACTGTCTGGGTGGAGTTTACATGTTCTCCCCATGTCTGCGTGGGATTTCTCCCACAGTTTAGGTGGAATGGCCATGCTAATTTTCCCATAATGCCCAGGGATGTGCAGGCCAGGTGGATTAACCATGGGAAATGCAGGGTTAAGGGGTCGGGGTATGGATCTGGGTGGATTACTCAGTGCAGGGTTGTTGTAGACTTGATGGGCTGAATGGCCTATGTCCACACTGGAGGGATTCTGTGAAGTACTGAGCTACTCAGTAATAAACTGACAGATTAACCGTGGTCAGTACACAGAATTGGACAAATTCAAAATCTCGCATCCCAAAACCAGCCCAGCTCATTCCTGTTCTTCCTCTCACCTGTCGCCTCAAGCTGCACCCTCATTTCCTACCTACTAACCTCACCCCGCCCCCTTGACCTGTCCGACCTCCCTGGACTAACCTATCTCCTCCCTATCTCCCCACCGACATTCACGTTTACTGGCTCCATCCCCACTTCTTTAACTTGCCTGTCTCCTCTCCACCTATCTTCTCCTCTATCCATCTTCGATCCGCCTCCCCTCCCTCCCTATTTATTTCAGAACCCTCTTCCCCACCCCCAATTCTGATGAAGAGTCTAGGCCCGAAACGTCAGCTTTTATGCTCCTAAGATGTTCTTGGCCTGCCGTGTTCATCCAGCCCCACACCTTGTTATCTTGGACAAAGCTGCACCTGCTTTCCCTGAGAGGTAGCACATTCTGACACACCTTTGTGAGATGGCTAGAGGCTTTGGAGACAGTGTCAGGGGAGTTCTGGGGGAAGGGTCACACTCCCAGCTTCCCCGCTCTTTGACTGAGGAACAGCAAACCACTGAGACATACACCGCCCCACCCTCACCGAGAAAAGAGAGGGACAGATCTTCCAAAAGCAATGGGCTTGGAGTGGCGTGTGTTTGTGTGAGTGATAATGGGAACTGCAGATGCTGGACAATCCAAGATAACAAAGTGTGGAGCTGGATGAACACAGCAGGCCCAGCAGCATCTCAGGAGCACAAAAGCTGACGTTTCAGGCCTAGACCCTTCATCAGAGAGGGGGATGGGGTGAGGGAACTGGAATAAATAGGGAGAGAGGGGGAGGTGGACCGAAGATGGAGAGAAAACAAGATAGGTAGAGAGGAGAGTATGGATGAGGAGGTAGGGAGGGGATAGGTCAGTCCAGGGAAGACGGACAGGTCAAGGAGGCGGGATGAGGTGGTAGGTAGGAAATGGAGGTGCGGCTTGAGGTGGGAGGAAGGAAAGAACAGGTTAGGGAGGCAGACACAGGCTGGGCTGGTTTTGGGATGCAGTGGGTGGAGGGGAAGAGCTGGGCTGGTTTTGGGATGCAGTGGGGGGAGAGGACGAACTGGGCTGGTTTTGGGATGCAGTAGGGGGAGGGGAAGAGCTGGGCTGGTTGTGTGGTGCAGTGGGGGGAGGGGACGAACTGGGCTGGTTTTGGGATGCGGTGGGGGAAGGGGAGATTTTGAAACTGGTGAAGTCCACATTGATACCATTGGGATGCAGGGTTCCCAAGCGGAATATGATTTGCTGTTCCTGCAACCTTCGGGTGGCATCATTGTGGCACTGCAGGAGGCCCATGATGGACGTACCGTCTGAGGAATGGGAGGGGGAGTGGAAATGGTTTGCGACTGGGAGGTGCAGTTGTTTATTGCGAACTGAGCGGAGGTGTTCTGCAAAGCGGTCCCCAAGCCTCCGCTTGGTTTCCCCAATGTAGAGGAAGCCACACCAGGTGGATACAATATACCACATTGGCAGATGTGCAGGTGAACATCTGACTGATTTGATATGTCATCTTGGGGCCTGGGATAGGGGTGAGGGAGGAGGTGTGGGGTCAAGTGTAGCACTTCCTGCGGTTGCAGGGGAAGGTGCTGGGTGTGGTGGGGTTGGAGGGGAGTGTGGAGCGGACAACGGAGTCGCGGAGAGAGTGGTGTCTCCGGAAGGCAGACAAGGGTGGGGATGGAAAAATATCTTGGGCGGTGGGGTCGGATGGTAGATGGCGGAAGTGCCAGAGGATGATATGTTGTATCCGGAGGTTGGTGGGGTGGTGTGAGAGAACGAGGGGGATCCTCTGGGGGCGGTTGTGGCGGGGGCGGGGTGTGAGGGATGTGTTGCGGGAAATGTGGGAGACGCAGTCAAGGGCATTCTCGACCACTGTGGGGGGAAAGTTGCGGTCCTTGAAGAACATGGACATCTGGGATGTGTGGGAGTGGAATGCCTCATCCTGGGGGCGGAGTCGGAGGAATTGGGAATAGGGGATGGAATTTTTGCAGGAGGGTGGGTGGGAGGAGGTGTATTCTAGGTAGCTGTGGGAGTCGGTGGGCTTGAAATGGACATCAGTTACAAGCTGGTTGCCTGAGATGGAGACTGAGAGGTCCAGGAAGGTGAGGGATGTGCTGGAGATGGCCCAGGTGAACTTGAGGTTGGGGTGGAAGGTGTTGGTGAAGTGGATGAACTGTTCGAGCTCCTCTGGGGAGCAAGAGGCGGCGCCGATACAGTCATCAATGTAATGGAGGAAGAGGTGAGGTTTGGGACCTGTGTTGGACTAGGAGTGGCCATGGGATGGAGGGGTTTATTAGATGTGCAGCTGGTAGCAGCATTTCTCCCTTGCATGCACAACACCACCCCCCTCCCAACTTCAGGGTTGCCAGGGGAATGTTACAAGGTAGAGAGGGATACCATTGAGATTTGTCAGTGTCTCTGCAGTTCAGTGAACTGTACACAGTTATTGTTCTGTCTCCAAGTTTCAGAAACTGCAAAAGATCCTGTTGTAAACAGCATATGCCCACCCTTGCTATTATGACATGAAGAGCCCAGCAAACAAAATCATTTATTTTTCTGAATGGGTCACCACAGCCTTGGCTAACCCTGAATGTGTCCTGTGATCACCAAACTCTTGCTCGGAATATTTTAGAGCTTGAGCCCTCAACCGTTGGCAGTAGGCTCCTAACACAAATTGCCAGGCTGCACTATCCATCTCGCACTACACCTGGAACAAGCACGGCCCAAGTCATAAAAAGGAAAGAACTTGCATTTGTGTAGCACCTTTCGGCGCCCCAAAGCCAATGAAGTATTCAGTGGGCCTTTGCGGTAATTCAGGAAATGTGGCAGCCAAATTGTACACAGAAAGCTCCCACGGGTAAATTTCACCCCCCCTGCCCCCACCTTATTCATTCATGGGATGAGGGCATTGTTGGCCAGGCAGCATTTATTGCCCATTCCTAATTGCCCAGAGGGCAGTTCAGAATTTACCACATCACTGTGGGTCTGGAGTCGCATGTAGGCCAGACCAGGTAAGGATGGCAGTTTCCTTCCCTAAAAGGGCATTAGTGAACCAGGTGGGTTTTCCCAATAATCGACCAATGAGTTCATGGTCATCATTAGATTCTTAATTCCAGATATTTCATTGAATTCAAATTCCACCACCTGCCGGGGTGGGATTTGAACCCGGGTCTCTAGGACGTTATCTGGGCTTCTGGATTAACACCCCAGCGATAATCCCACTAGGCTATTGCCTCCCCAATATCAGATTATTATTGAGGAGTATTGATGAGTATTGGTCAGGATGCTGGGGTGTTCTCCTGTGCCTTTCTTTAAAGATATGGGCTCGATACGCACTTCCAAGGGCAGATGGGCCTTCAACTTAATGTCTTCTCAGAAAGACAATTTCAGAAACACCTTGGCGAAGGATACCCGGCCCCATCCCTGTCTCCAGTATTTCACTCTACTGACCTCCGTTCTACACCACTTAATAACTGGACTCTTTAGCCATGCAGATCTTCACGGTGGAGCTTGATCCTGTTATGAGAATATGTCTAGAGACACACTATTTCTGCAGTTTGGAAATGTGACCTGTTATGACCAGACCAAACTCCCTCAAAATATTTGAAGAAGGAAGTTTAGATCCTAAATTTTCCTTATTTTAAAGGCATATATAAAGTGCTGTATTCCAGATGCCATGTGACTGCTTTTGTGCTCCGAACATGCTGCTTGGCCTGTTGTGTTAATCCAGCTCCACACTTTGTTATCTCTTCTCAAATTACTAGGCGTTCAGCAAAACACAATTTATTCAAACACTATCGTTAATATACAACAACAGAAAGAAGAACTTAAGTCTGTTGGAAAACTTAACAGAATAATGGATACAGTAACTATTACTAATTAACTGTTCCAAAATTGTAACATCCCCCAAACACACCCTTTGGCAAAGAAGCAAATTCAGAAAACAGATTTTGTCTCACATGTAATCGAGCACTCCAGGAAGAGAAGCTCCAGTTTTTGGCTGTAATGGAAAGAAGGAAAATGGCTTTCAGTTCTTCAAGACCCCAACAGCAAGTGTTAAAAACTAACTACAAATCCTGGTTCTGTGAGAGCTTGACAACGCCCACTCAGGCTGCTTCTATTGTTCCAACTTTTAAAAAATAAACCAAGGCCTCACAAGTTGTTTATCTTCTCACAGACTGCTTGGTACATGTCCCCCAGTCTCCCCTTGAAAGGAACAAGGGCAAAACACACCTCTTAAAGCCACAGCATCGTCGTAGGCCCCATCAACCCAACAAAGCCCTGGCTCAGTGAGCAGGTACCTTGGTGCCTGCACAGCCTTAAGAATGGCCAGTAATGTACATTCTCTTTCAGTGATAGGGACAGTGTTGCAAGGAGAACTGTTTAACAGCACAATGACACAAAAAAGACCCTGTTCTAGTGGGGATTTCTTTGTCTGCCAAGAGCCAAGATTAATTGATGTCAGAAACGAACTCTTAACAGCAGTCACTTAAGCGAGTGTGAACATAGAAACAAACGCAGAAAAACGTCAACACTCTTCAGTTCAATGTATACAGAGCTGACTGAGACAGAGCAGCTTCAATTAACTGTAATTGCTGAGCTCTTACGTTGTCCTTCATCACCAAACTTCCATCTCTTGGAACAATCACCATGGGGCACTTTACAGGATCTGAAAGCCAGGATGCTTTCAGATTCATTTTCAGTGTTTTGTTGAGATTTTCTGGTTATTGCAGCAAGTGCAGTGTCTTTTTGAGGCACTGAATCTGTTCAAGGAAATTTGGATTGGAAGAATTAGCTTGCCTGTAATTTTAACTTTTTTGGTCAACGTGCTTTCATTCAGATGGGGGCACTCTCAAGACAGCAGTTGGGAATTAACAACTCTGTCAGTTCAGTTAGGGCTCATTGGGCACGGACTACTTGTCAACCATTCAACACTGTTCCTTCAGTTATTAACCTGATCCCTCCAGAATAGGTTCATTCATTGACTTTATTGGGGTGGAACTGAGAAATAAGAAGGGAATGATAACCTTATTGGAGTTGTTCTATAGACCTCCCAATAGTCAACCAATGAATGAACTGCCAGAGGAAGTGGTGGAGCTTGGTACAACTATATTTAAAAGGCATTTGGATGGGTATCCTTTATTCATTAGCAGGATGAGGGCATCGCTGGCTGGGCAGCATTTACTGCACATCTTACAGGGCAGTTCAGAGTCAGCCACGTTGCTCCAGGTCTGGAGTCACATGTAGGGCAGACTGGGTGAGGATGGCAGTTTCCTTCCCTAAAGGATTTAGAGGGATATGGACCAGTGGCTGGCAAATGGGACTAGTTTTATTTTGGATAATTGGTCAGCATGGACAAACTGACTAAAGGGTCTGTTTCTGCGCTGTAGAGTGCTCTTGACTCTGTGGTCAGCTGTCAGGGAGAGAGAATTTATTTTTTTATTTACTCCTAGAACAAGGGTGACTCTGACTAGGTCAGCATTTATTGCCCACCCCAGAGGGCCGTTAGGAGTCAACTGCATTTCCGTGGGTCTGGATTCAAATGTAAGAGCAGGTAAGGATGGCAGTTTCCTTCCCTAAAGGACATTAGTGAACCAGATGGGGTTTTCTTCCCAGCAGTCAACAATGGTCATGATTGGACTTTTCATTCCAGATTTCCATTGAATTCAAATTTCACCATCCACTGTGTTGAGATTCGAACCCAGAACATTATCTGGGTCTCTGGATTAACAATGCCTCAAATACCACGGGTGTTACCACTCCTTATTGTTCCTCACGAGACAGGGAAAAACTAAAGGGGTGTCAGTTTCTGTGAATCTGCTCTTCAGTGCCAGTCAAAGTATCCAGCTGACCAGTGGAAATAGTCCTGCTGCAGTCTGTAACACTGGGCACTGTGAGTCGCAGTGTAGATGTTTCTCTGCCTGTAATTGTTGGTGCAATGAGCTGCAGTCCAGTCTGCTTGTGAGGTTCACTGTCATGGACTGTAAACCAGCTGTTGTTCTGCTGGTAACACGTGCTACTGTGGACCAAATTCTAGGTGTTAACCTGTCTGTAACTTTCGATAGGATGGACTATAATCCAGATACCATTCTGCCTGTAACTCTAGTACTCAAATTCTGTTTACTTTGTTTTAATTGATGTTTTCAGGCAAGGGTTAGTTGCATTTGGAAAATACATTTAAACCAGGTTTCTCAGGCTCCTCAATTTGAAAGTTTCCAGTTCTTGGGATTGAGAATTTGAGACGCAGGAATGTGAAAGCACTGCCGCCTGCAATGCTGGCTGTCAGGGAAGGCAAAGGAACCTTTAATGACCTGACTTTCCCTATTAATTGCTGTGTTTTGGAGTGAGAAAAGCAAACTGCTCCGAGGCAGAGTTGGCTCAGGCCTCTGGGACTCCTGGGCCAGCTCATATAAAGGTGCTGTCAGTGCCACAGAGAGGATCGTGACAGCTACATGTAGGCACTCTGGCAGATTGGCTTTGCTCCTGATTCACTTACTGCCTCAGGCCACTCGCTGCTTGTACTGTTTGTCTAAATGTGCTTTGGAAAGCCAACAAAGACAGTAATTGCACTTCTCTCATACTCTGTCCCTGGGGCAGAGTACAAAGAAACCTTTTAATGGGGAACTTGCAGAAGTTCTCCCTTTTGGCAACAGGAGGAGAGTGTGTGTGTGTGGACAAGGCATCGAAATTAAAGGAATTACAAAAATGCTTTTGCAGTGATGACATTTGGCGTGTCAACATGCAGTGAGTTTGCATTGTGGAAAATCAGCTGCAGGCCCAAGAAGCAAAATGGCAAATTTCCATTTGACTGTGATTGAAGAACACAGCCTCGCTCAGTCCGCAGCCCCTCGTTCCTATATTATTTTCAATGCCCCAATGGAAAGGAGCCTAGTGATGTTCTCTTATTAGAAAGAAAGATTGTACTTAATGAGCGCATTCTGACCTTTGGGCATTTCAAAGCGCTTTGTAGCTGACAAAGCATTTTTTGAAGTGTTGCCACGTATTTGTAGGAAATGGAGTAGCCAGTTCGTGCACAGAAAGATCCCACAAGTTGCAAAGCATCCTATGTGCTTTTCTGTGCCATTGATTGAAGGGTAATGATGGGGCAAGGTGCTGTGCAGAATTCCCCTGCTGCTCTTTCACCTAGAGCAGTGGGATCATTCAAACCCACCTGAGAGGGTCAGCAGGATCTCCAATTAAAGTCTGATCTAAAAGAGTAAACTCTCAACTGTGCACCATTCCCTTTGCACTGTACCGTGAATGTCAGCCTGGATCATGTACCCTCGTCTCTGAGGTAGGTTTAAACCCCATCACTTCCTGAAACAGAGTCTCTGCACTGGATCCTTTGGTCTTCATCCTGATCTCTACAGTGGATCCTCTGGTCTCCTGACCTGATCCGCTGATCTTCATCACGATTTCAGTGCACAGTTTTCCAATGTTCATCTCGATCTCTGCACAGGACCCTCTGATCTCTGGACTGGATCATATAATCTGATCCCTGTTGAGCAATACTCTGTGCTCGGAGTGACCCAGTAAAGTTTATCCATCATTGCCCACTTTTCTTTCAAAGAACACAGGTTTCTGCAGATTGCACACAGTTACACTCGACACAATCACATTTCAGTTACTGGATATTTAATCACTATTATTTTTTATTGCCTCGGTTTACGTTTTTGGTTGTTTTTGTACCTGAGTGTGGGTTGAATGATCAGTAACAGGCCCTGGGCAATTTCGATGCCCTGCAGTGTTTACAGTATTTGCTGAGGTGGAATTCACACAGTCTAGAGATTGTAACTTGTTACAGATCCCAGAGGTAGCTGCCTCCTTGTGGATGAGGTGCCATTCAGTGGTTCTTGCATCACAGAATTGTTACATGCGGAAGGCCTTTCGGCCCATTGCGTCTGCACTGGCTCTCTAAGTGAGTATCCCATCTGGCGCCATTTCCTTCCCTGCATGTTGTTTCTGTTTAAATAACCACCCAATGCCTCCAGTTGAACCTGCTTCCACACATTTCCAGGCAGTGCATTCCAGATCCTAACTGCTCACTGAGTGCAAAAGTTTTAGTCTCACCTTGCATTTGGTGCTATTTACAAGCCACTTCAAACTAGTGCCCTCAGTTTCTCTATTTCTGAGCTGCAGCAGTATATCCCTATCCACTCTATCCAGCATGCTCATGATTGTGAAATTCTCTACCAGGTCTTCTCTGAGCCTTCTCTTCTCCAATAAAAATGGTCCTAAATTCTCCAATCTGTCCTCATCCCCGGAGTCATGCTCATGATCCTGTTATGCACTCACTCCAATGTGTTTGCATCCTTCCTATAGTATGGTACCCAGACTCTACACCATATCCCAGCTGAGGTCTAACTATTGTCTTGTACAAGTTCCACGTCACCTCCTTGCTCTTGTACTCTATGCCCCTATTAACAAAGCTGAGAACACTTCGACTTTATTTCCTGATGCCCCCACCTGCCATGCCATCTTCAATGTGTGTCTACATCTCCACCCAGGTCTCTCTGCTCCTGCAGCCCAGCCGTTTAGGGTATTTTAGTTTATACTTTCACCGCATATGATTTTTAGCTGGGGCCGACGGCGTCAGTTTTTGTGAAGTTAAACTGGAGACGTTGCAGCTGATTCAAGATCTGAGGCACTGCAGGCCCGTGGAGAGCTGATAGAGCAACAGTGCAAAAACTCATTTCTGAAGGTGGTTCTGCACTTTGTAAAATTAACATCATACTGAAGAAACATCAAATAAAATTTTAAAAGCATAGCGTAAAGTAATAGCATTCAATCATTCATCTGTGTTTCCAAGTTATGAATGATCTGTGAAGCTATTACACAGACATTAGTTCCCACCCCCTGCAATGTGGAAAGAATTCGCTCAGATCCTACTGTGGCAGTTGAAAGGTCGCAAAACGTTTTTTTTAGAAAAAACTGCATCTAGTAAAAAGCTATTATCAAGTTTAAAAGAAGTGGCCGTGAAGTAACATTCATACCATAGACGTGGCAGGTAAAAACCATCTCCAACAAGGGAGACCCTAACCATCACCCCTGAAATTCAGTGGCGTTACCATCACTGAATCCCTGCAGTTTACCATTGAGCCGACACTGAGTGGTACCAGCCACAGAAACACAGTGGCTACAAGAGCAGGTCAGAAGCTACGAATACTCAGCTCCTGACTCTCGAAAGCCTCTCCACCATCTACAATTCACAAGTCAGGAGTGTGATGGAATACTCTCCATTTCCCTGGACGGGGGCAGCCCCAACAACGCTCAAGAAGCTCCACACCATCCAGGACAAACCAGCCCCCGCTTGACTGGCACCTCATTCACTCCGCCTTGGAGACCATCTGTGAGATTCTCTGCAGAAATTCACCAAAGATCCTCAGACAGCAGCTCCCAAACCCACCACCACTTCCAAAAGAAGGGCAAGGGCAGCAGATACATGCGAACATCACCACCTTCAAGTTCTCCCCCACATCACTCACGATCCTGACTTGGAAATATATCGCCATTCCTTCACTGTCACTGGGTCAGAATCCTGGAATTCCCTCCCTCAGGGCATTGTGGATCTATCTACAGCACATGGACTGCAGCGATTCAAGAGGCAGCTCACCACCACCTTCTCTAGGGCAGATAGAGATGGGCAATATATGCCCACATCCTGTGAGTCAGTATTAAAAAACAAGCCATAATAGTGGTTAAAGAATACAGATGTCCTCTAAGGAATGAAATTGTCATTATTATCCATGATTTTGTTTATATTCTAATGAATACTAAAATAATGGCCCTTAGATAAACAATGTGACAATTCCCAGGCCTGAAGTTGCAACCCAGGCTCTTTTGTAGTCCCTCCGTCTCCCAGCTACAGAAACCCTCACATGTAGCCAGACGCATGGCACTCCTTCCCTAGAGCAATCTCCAGATCAGAGCAGGCCAACACCTGGTCTCTGAACCCAGAGCCTCTTCAGCCGCTGTTCAAATACTCTCCAACTGAGTTCGACCCCTTTACATTTCTCATCTTACTTTTTAGCAGCTGTATGCTGAGACTTGATCCCATATGCTCAGAACATTAATCTGAACCTCGAAATTACTGGGGCGACCACATTACTACGACACCACCTTCTCCCGGCGAGATCCAGTTCATATGTGACCCCAGGCTGAGGTCAACGACACTGAAACATCTGAGTCAACCATTTTTCACCTGCGCCCAGCAAGGAACAGACAAAGAAACCCAATCAAATAAATGTTACTGTTGACCAGATCCTGAAAGTTAATTGTTATTTTGAAAAATGTTTGATGCTGATGCTGACTAAAATAGGAAAGTGTTCTACTCATATAATAAACATCCCTATAAGCTGTTAAAGATTGAGCCTTGTGGTTAGTCTGAGGTACAGCTGCCTGATAATCCTATACAACTTCAAATGAAAGAGTTTTCTGCTACATTGAGTGATCAGTGAAGCTTCTCTGTGAAGAATGTTCAGTCTCCAGAGAGTGTCAACCATATTTTCAAAAGCAGCTAACCCCTATTCTGGATAAACGAGCTGACTTCATGCACCTCTGTGTAAATAAAAAAAAGAATGACATCAGTTTACTGAGAAGCTGCCAATTTTCAATCCAGTTTTCATCTTATTGTGATTTCAAAGTGCAGGAAGATATTTGACATTTTCTCCTACCTTCCCTTTCAGGGACAGTGCAGTCAGAAGATTGTGGGGTCAAAGTACACTCCATGTTACGACAATACATAGAAATCATCAATAAATTCAACACAAAGAGAAACCTCAAAATTCCATCACAGCTTTCCCAGCCACAAGAGGACCCCAGTGCACCTCACAGCCACATTGTGGACTGGCAGGGAGTCTGTCGCCAGAACTGCAGAGTGCAATCCCCTCTGGTTCACTGATTTTTAGGGAAGGAAATCTGCCATTTTTACCTGGTCTGGCCTACATATGTGACTCCAGACCCACAGCAATGTGGCTGACCCTGAACTACCTTCAGAGATGGGAGCGGCAAACAATTCAGTTCAATGTCACCTAAAGACAACTGCCACCCTCCACATCCCATGAAAGAATAAAGGTGTAAACGCCTGAAAAAGAGGTGATGAAACTGTCTTATATCTTTGTCCTAAAGCACCTTAGACAGTGCAGCAGATAAAGAGGTGGAGGGAGCAAGAGAGGAATGTGTGACAGTTCTGAATGTCAGGAATCTGAGTCCGGAGGAATGACCTTTCTGCCTTGAAATGTGCCGTCTGAGAGACAATCTCACTGGACATAAATCAAGTGGTAAAATGCAATGCATAGGTGAATCAAAAGTGATTTTAAAGTAAATTGTAGGGTATGGAGTCTCTATTTCACAGCAGTTATTCATGGTGCAGATAGTGATCAGGATTTGGAACGGGTTCCCAGATGGAACAGTGTGGACATGTGCCTGGGCTCATTTGTCCTTTCAGACCTGTCTCAATTGACTAATTGAGTTGATGATGGGGGTAGAGGTCAGGTAAGTACAGGCTCATGCCAGAAGAATGACCACTTGCGTCAGGCCCTGGTGAGTGAGCAGTACCAACTGATATCCTTGTGTCTTTGACCAGGCAATCACATGAGGAATGGCTCACCAAAGTGAGGCATAAAAGGACCACCACCAACTTTTTGGGATCAGTGTAGATTTACAGCCAGGGTAGGCTTGATGGGCCAAAGCGCCTGTTCTGCGCTGTGTGATTCTATAATTCCGTCCATCAGCACCATAAGGAGAAACTGGAAAGTTAAACAGGCCAGGGAATGTTTACCTATCCTAACTGTTTTAAGTGATGTATTATAACTCAATGAGTCTTTAGTTGAATATGGCAACAAAATTAAAACACATCATCTGCTCAAACCCCCTCGAGATAAAACAGCAGATGGGAAGTGACATGCAGTGCCTAACAAATCTCTTATTCGTGATATATTCTCCATGTAATGTAAAACCAGGCGATGGACTTAAATCCCCATAGACAGAGCACTTACCAAATGATAGCACCATCAGGGTGGGGTATGACACAACCATCGTTCACTCATCCTGTAACCTTTTGCATTTGAGGTAAAAACAAGAACCAGATTTTTGCCACAAATGTTTAAAAGTAAGGCTCTTGCTGGTTTTCATCTCGCCCAGTCAACCCTGGCTCCCAGCCTCAGGGAATTCTCCCCTTTCTCCAAGGAATGGTCTCTGGGCACTGCCCTGCCCCTTACTTGAGTGCCCATTCTTCAAGAGTGAACAGGAATGGTGAGGATTAACCATTGGGCCAATGGTGCATGGTCTCCTAAAACCCTCATTCAGTGATCCACCTGCATACAAGTGATAGAAGTGAGGAGGGCCCTGTCTGTTCTCTAACTTGCCCCACTTGGCTGTCGAGGTTCAGCGTAGTTCCTATTCCCAGCCACATAAGCTATGTATCCCACAGAGTCTTGTGGGCCCTTGTGTTGGTTGATGTGAATATTACTGCACCAATGCTAACCTCACTGCATCAGCCTCAGCTGGAGTACTGTATCCAGTTCTGGGCGCCACGCATTAGCAAGCATCAGGGAGGGTGCAGAAGAAATTCAGAAGACTGGTTTAGCAACGAGAAACTCCAGCAGGATCAGAAAAATTGGGATTGGTTACCTCGGAGCGAAAAAGGCAAAGAGACTTGATAGAAATTCCAGAGAGAGTGAGAGCGTAATGTATGACAGTTCTGAATGTCAGGAATCTGAGTCCGGAGGAATGACTTTTCTGCCTTGAAATATGCCGTCTGAGAGACGATCTCACTGGATATAAATCAAGTGGTAAAATGCAATGCATAGGTGAATCAAAAGTGATTTTAAAGTAAATTGTAGGGTATGGAGTCTCTATTTCACAGCAGTTATTCATGGTGCAGATAGTGATCAGGATTTGGAACGGATTCCCAGATAGAACAGTGCGAACATGTGCCTGGGCTCATTTGTCCTTTCAGACCTATTTCAGTTGACTAATTGAGTTGTTGGTGGGAGTAGAGGTCAGGTAAGTACAGACTCATGCCAGAAGAATGACCACTTGCGTCAGGCCCTGGTGAGTGAGCAGTACCAACTGGGAGCCTGAGTAGAGTCGGTAGGGAGAAACAGTTCCTGCTCCTAAAAGGATTAAGAACAGGAGGGCACCATTTTAAAATGTTTTGCTAAAGAAGCATTAGCAAGGCAAGAAAAAACTGTCTTTCCACAAAGAGTGGTTTGCATCTGAATTGGCCTTCCCAGAAATGAGGTGAAGGGAATTATCACTGAGGGTTTGAAGAGGGCACTGGCTGGGGAGCTAACTAGAAAAACAGCAACATGCAGGGTTACAGGAAAAGGCAGGAGATTTGTACTATGCCAAAATGTTCAGGGGGCTGTTGCAGACATGAGGGCTGAATGGTCTCCTGTACATAGTGATTCTGTGATTCTTAGTAGGAAGAAAGTAAATGGTGCTCCAGTTCATTTCCACTATTCCATTCCAGCTGTTCATTCCACTTTCAGTAATGGTTTTAGTGGATAGTAGCCCTCACCTCTGAGTCGCAGGGGTGAGCAGGTTAGGTCAACTTGCACTCCAGAGATTTCAGAGAGACAATCTCGAGTGACACACCCAGAGCCGGGAGTGCCGCATTGCTGTCTTTTGAATGAGATATTAATGGAGTGCAGGGGTGTTCTCCTCCATACCCTCTTCAATAATTCTCCCTTAGCCAAGGTCCTGGAGAGCAAATTATCGGGCCATTTATCACACGTCTGTGGGATCTTGCTGTGTAGCACACTGTCCGCTGTGTTTTCTATATCACTAACAGCGATTGCACTTCGAAAGCATTGTCCGCATGTGGAATGAACTTCCTGAGGAAGTGGTGAATACGGGGACAGTTACAAGGTTTAAAACGCATGATAAGTACATAAATAAGAATTAATTGGAGGGATATGGGCCAAGCACAGGTGGGTAGGACCTGTTTAGTTTGGGATTATAACCAACATGGATTTCTGGAGCTGTTTGAACCGCTTCTTGTCCTTGAGGATGTGATGTGTAGAGGGTTAGCCCATAAGACCATAAGCAATAGGAGTAGGCCATTCACCTGCTTGAGCCTGACCTGCCATTTGATAGGATTGTCGCTGAACCAACATGCCTCACATCCACCTTCCTGTCTTTTCCTTCTAACCTTTGATTCCCCAACTGATCAAGAATCTATCCCAGCCTTACATGTACACAAGGACTCTGCCCCCACAGCTGTCTGTGGCAAGGAGTTCCAAAGACTCTCAACCCTCTGAGAGAAGAAATTCCTCCTCATCTCAGTCTTAAATCGGCGCCCCTTTATTTCTGTGCGCTCTGGTCCTAGACTCTCCCATGTGGGGAAACATCCTGCCAGCGTTCTCTCTGACAAGCCCCTTAAGAACCCTGCATGTTTCAGTTCGCTCAATGACAACCTTTATGTGGATACAAAGCAGTCCCAGGTTGAGATTCACTGTTAAAACGGTCGGTTAATGAAAGCAGACTGTCCTCTCACTCCACCTGTTGTGTGTCACCTGGAGGAGAGCCATGCAAAAGTACAATCTCAGATCCACGTTAATACATTCAAAGAGAAGGATTCAGCCTGATGGTCGCCAGTGAGTGCTCAGTTCTGGACTCAATGTTAACGGACGGACACTTATGGCAAGGCAGCGTGCTGGAAATCTGAATTAAAACCAAAATCTTCAGCAGCTCTGGCAGCATGTAGAGTGGGAAGCAGAGTTAACCTTTCAGTGTCGTCTGTGAGCTTTCATCAGAACAGGGAAGAGCTAGAAATGTATCGGAGATAATGGGGACTGCAGATGCTGGAGAATCCGAGATAACAAAGTGTAGAGGTGGATGAACGCAGCAGGGCAAGCAGAGTCTTAGGAGCAGGGAAGCTGACGTTTCGGGCTTAGACCCTTCATCAGAAAAGGTCTAGGCCTGAAATGTCAGCTTTCCTGTTCCTAAAATGCTGCTTGGCCTGCTGTGTTCATCCAGCTCTGCACTTTATCTCTAGAGTTAGAAATGTAATAGGTTCTCAGAAGAGCCTGGGTGCGAAAAGGACACAAGATGGGTCTGTGATTGGCTGAAAGACAGGAGAGAGATACTGAATGACAGCAGAGTTAATCTTACAGCACCGGAAGAAACAGAGAAGGGGCATGAAAATAAATATGTTTGAGTTTCTCTCCTACATTTTGATTTTCAGACAGTAGCACACCTGTTCTCAACACACCTTTTTTTGTTTCTAAGTTCCATTTCTGGATCTCAGCTTTCTCTCAGCTCTTTCACTGATCCGGCTTATGTTTTACAACATGATTGATATTGGATCTCTCTACAACAATGCCCACAATTTTATATTTCTTATCCCAGTATTCAAATCCCTCACTCTCGAAAGTTCTGTGTTATATTCCTAAGGGCTAATTTTTGATCATTTTTCGCATTTTCACTCATCCACTTATAAGTTAATGCAGTCATTTAGCATTAGTACCCTCAGTATTTGTGTTCACATCTGGAGTATTTGGACTCTCAGAAGCAGAATTAGTAGAATTCATCAATATCCTCAATAATATCCCCGCTTTTAAACATAACACCATAGCATGAAGAAAGCATGAATTTCCTGGATACGACAATAGTTCCTACAATACACTTGGTATAAATTAGCAATAAACATTTTTTAACAAAAAATAGCTGACAGACTATTATATGCAATAAGCCATCACCCTGAATACGCATCCTGTGACATCACAGTTAAGCATGGCATTTTTGTCTCTAACACTGTCACTGTTCCTCATGTAATTCTGTGAAAGATTTTGATATATGAATTTAAATTTTAAATTCTGTGTTTGTTGAAACAACAGCAGTATAATAGCTTCTGTATTTCTGCAGCTTTAAGCTAGAGACAATGTATCCTATTGTAAGGGATTATCTGTAGAGGTCTTCATGTTTTCCTGGTTCCCAGTTATTCAATCTCCTCTATTAATTAAAATGTTAACATTTATCTTTCCTCTTTGCAGCTTCTCATTCCTCCTTATACTCTTTGCAGCATCCATTACAGCTCACACCCATTAGAGCCCTGCTCACCCATTACAATCCAGCTCTCACCCATTACAGCCCCACTGTCACCTGTTGCAGCCGGACATTCCCCATTACAGCCCCACTTTCACCCATTACAGCTCCATTGTCACCTATTATAGCCCCACATTCCCCATTCCAGCCCCACTGTTGCCATTTACAGCCCAGTTCTCACCCTTTATGTTCCCACTGTCACCCATTACAGCCCCACTCTCACCCATTACAGCCCCACTCTCAACTGTAACACCCCAGCTCTCACCCATTACAGCTCCACTCTCACCTGTCACACCCCAGCTCTCATCCATTATTGCCCCACTCTCAACCATTACACCCTGGCCCTCACCCATTAAACTCCTGCTCCTGCCCATTACAGTCCCACTCTCACCCATTACAGTCTTGCCCTCTCCCATTACAGCCCTGCCTTCTTAATCATTTGTTGCATCTGCATTCTCGCTCATGGTGACTCATGATCAAGGCCCCTTTTGGGCATCAACACTTTGCAGCTCCTCTCAATTTATTTGCTTTTCTGCTTTTTCACTCAAATAGATAACTTCACACATTTTGCATTATATTCCATCTGCCATGTTCTTGCTCATTCATGTAGCCAATGCAAATTCCTTTGACGTCTCTTTGCATCCTCATCATTACAGCCCTGCTGTCACTCATTACAGCCGCACTGTCACTCATTACAGCCCCACTCTCACTCAATACAGCCCCACTCTCACTCATTACAGCCCCACTCTCACTCATTACAGCCCCACTCTCACTCAATACAGCCCCACTCTCACCTATTGCAGCCCCGTTCTCACCCATTACAGCCCCACTCTCAGCTGTTACACCCCAGCTCTCACCCATTACAGCCCCACTCTCACCCATTACAGCCCCAGCTCTCACCCATTACAGCCCCACTCTCACCCATTACAGCCCCAGCTCTCACCCATTATAGTCCTGCTCCCACCCAATACAGACTCAATTTGTCCGTTTACAGATCTCCTTCTCTCTTTGCAGCCTCTCACCTTCATTTACTCCATCACTGCCCTCAGTCCCTGCACGCCCCGACCCTTCTCACTCACACTGAACCTATCAGTGGCAAATGCAGGAAAGCCAGCCTGTGATTGGAGGAGAGCAGCAGATTCTGTCAGTTCTATGTCAGGGCGTTACTTTTCTCTGAAAATAGTTGACCCTTGATTGAATTTGGGGCAGGAGACCAAATTACCCGGCCCCCTGGGTTATTCTGTGCCTCCTGGGTTGGTACCTTTCTCTAACTCTGTGTGATATCTGTGTTCCTCCTGCCCTGGCCACTCATGCCGTACGCTCGGCTCCCTCGACTCTGAACTCTGGAATTCATTCCCTACATCTGTCTGTTCCAGCTGTCTCTCTTCCTTGGGGGCAGCTTCTGAAAACTGACATCTTTCATGATGCTGTCCTGATGTCTCCTTATGTTGCTCAGTGACATATTTTGCTGGAATATTGTACTCCTGTCAAGGCAAGTTGTAAATGCAAACGGCTGTTTCCTCGGGAGGGTGATTTTGACAACACAGAGGTGAAAGACATTGCACAATAAAACATGAAACGCTGATTTGCTCGCAATAATGAATTGATTGGAATGGTACAACGATGCAGCTTGCAGATGCTACTTGATTTGTGAAGTGCCTAAAGGGTTTCGTTTGCATCTCCGCAGGTAATGATTTCTGCAAAACCATAGAGTCTGAGTCACTAAACAAAACCATCAATCAAAACGTTTCTTTGTCATTGGCTTGGGAGCAGAACTAATGAAGTGGGCTGTTGGTAGGTGTCGCATTCAAAACCAATCAATCTGTGTGCTACCTCTGCTGCTGTCATCTCCCCCTCTTTCCATACACCTCCCCTTCATATCCGCTGTCTTTCTCAATCTCTCTCTATCTGTCTCCCTCCCCCTGTCATTAGCAACACTTTAAATTTATTCAGCTCCTTTGTTGTAATAAGGTATCTTGATGTCCTTGACAGGAACAATTACACGGAAATGTGAGAGACGAAACCAGATCAGAGATAAAAAAGAACTGCAGATGCTGGAATCCAAGGCAGACAAACAGGAGGCTGGAAGAACACAGCAGGCCAGGCAGCATCTAAAGGAAAAGAGCAGTCAACGTTTCGGGTATAACCCTTCTTCAGTCGTACCTAAAACGCTGACTGCTCCTTACCTCCAGATGCTGCCTGGCCTGCTGTGTTCGTCCAGCCTCCTGTTTGTCCACCAAACCACATAAAGCAGTTTTAAAGAATGAGTTACCAGGATGGGGGTCATCTCTGGCAAGGCCAATGTTCATCAGCCATCCCCAATTGCCTTTTGCGAAGGGAGTGGTGAGCCCCTTCAGTCCATCAGGTTTAGGTATAATCACAGCACTGTTAAAGAGGGAGCGCTTATGGCCAACCACATGGCCGTGCTGGTAGGTTTTTAGGAGCATCTTAAAGGAGGAAGCAGCATGGGGAGTCAACACAAAACTGTGGAGAAAATTCTGCGCTTAGGATGTCAGGGCCAATGTGGAAGTTTTATCTTCAGGGTTGCTCGAGAGGCCAGGATTAGATGACTGTGTCTATCTCAGAGAGTTGTGGGGCTAAAGGAGGTCACAGGGTTTGCAACATTGTTTGACTGGGAGTCAGTGTGGGCCAGTGAGCGCAGGGCTAATTGGTGAACAAGACCAGGAATAGGTGAGGACATGGGCAACAGAGTTTACTGGAGACAACAAAGTGTGGAGCTGGATGAACACAGCAGGCCAGGCAGCATCTTAGGAGCACAAAAGCTTAGATGCTGCTTGGCCTGCTGTGTTCGCCCAGCTCCCCACTTTGTTATCTCGGATTCTCCAGCATCTGCAGTTCCCATTATCTCTGATAGAATTTACTGGAGGGTGGCAAGTGGCGGGCCAGCCAGGAGTACACTGGAATAGTTGAGTCGAGAAGTGACAAATGAATGGAAACACAGCCAGTGAGCCGAGGCTCTGAGTCAGGTACTTTCTGTTCATGCATAGGATGAGAGCCTTGCCAGCTGGAGCAGCATTTATTGCCCATCCCTAATTGCCCACAGGGCACTGAAGAGTCAGCCACATTGCTGTGGGTCTGGAGTCACATGTGAGGGTAACAGATTCCTTCCCATTTTCCCCTGATAATGGATAATGGCTTCATGGTCATCATTGATATGTTATTGTGTGGGACCCAAACCAAGCCATACCAGGAGCCATTGGAGATAATGGGAACTGCAGATGCTGGAGAATCCGAGATAACAAAGTGTGGAGCTGGATGAACACAGAAGGCCAAGCAGCATCTTAGGAGCACAAAAGCTGACGTTTCCGACCTAGATGAAGGGTCTAGGCCCAAAACATCAGCTTTTGTGCTCCTAAGATGATGTTTGGCCTACTGTGTTCATCCAGCTCCACACTTTGTTACCTCAGGAGCCATTAGGTCAGATGAGATAGATTCGGCCTGAGAGGTAGATTTTCAAAAGTGTGTTAGTAGAGGGGAGTGAGGTGGAGAGGTTTACAGTCAGGATTGCAGAGCTTTGGTTCAGGTAACTGAAGGCAAGGCCACAGAGCAGCTCAAATTGGGGTGGGACAGAGGCCAAATGAGAGAAGCAGAGATATCTCCCAGGATTGTGGGGCTGGAGGAGGATAGAGAGAGGGAGGGGAGAGAACGTGAGAGAATTTGATAAAAGGATGAGAGTTTTCAGTTTATATCATTGCCTAATTGGGAGCGATATAAGTCAGCAAATACAGAGCTGAAGGGGTGCAGAGCTTGCTATGAGTTGAGGGAGCGGATGAGTATTCAACAATATGCCCTCTGTCTTTCTTCTTTCTCACTCTCACACTTTCTATCTTTCTTTCAGTCCCAGGCCCCTGTCTGTTAAGGGTTGGAAATGTAGAGGAGCCTCAATTGTTCCACCACATATTTCATCTGTTCAGTTTTGAGGCGATTTGTTTTAAGTGTGTTGTTTAGGTGATCGTCTGCACATTGTCATCCTTTCGGTTGCATGAGTCTTTTTGTCAAACAATCAAGATGTTCTGAAATTGATGAGGGTGGATGAAAAAAACACCCTCCGGTTTTGTTTTGCTGGTTTAAACGTCGATTGGGCTGTTTTTTTGGAAAGTGGAGAATGCTTTGTGCAGAGCTGATGCCCACGAAGTGGAGACCAATGTGCTCAGAGCCTGTTATCAGGAAAACTGCACATTACCTGGAGACCGGGATTAAACCTGTGAAACTTCCAGGGGTGAACACAGTGAAGTTTATTTTTAAAGTGGACGGAAAAACTGAGCAAGATTGTCTTGGCTTTCATTTTCTGAGCTTGAAGACTGTCAACACACACCCAACCCGGCCACTTCATGTCATTTCCCAAGATTGGTAGTGATCTGGAGTTTTGTACGGCTCTCATGCGAATTGTAGATAACAAAGTGTGGGACTGGTTGAACACAGCAGACCAAGCAGCATCTCAGGAGCACAAAAGACCTTTGGGTCTAGGCCCGAAATGTCAGCTTTTGTGCTCCTGAGATGCTGCTTGGCCTGCTGTGTTCATCCAGCTCCACACTTCATTATCTTGGATTCTCCAGCATCTGCAGTTCCCATTATCTCTTATCTCCCACTCGAGCTGTCCCTTGTTTCAGTCCCTGCTGCTTGATTTCGGGCTCGCTTTGTGTTTATTTCCAGGGTTAGCCTATTCTTCAACTTTTACCAATGTCTTCTCTGCAGAAGCCTGAAACATTACACCTGAAACACATTTATTACTGTCAGTCCTCAACCCAATTATTTACATTCTCCTCTCACTGCTCAAGAGATTTCCTGAGCCTGAACAAGTGGGCCTTCAAACGTTTTACCAATTTAGAAACGTGAGCGACTGTTTTTCACTCTCGAATTGATAAAACCACTGGTCTGTTTCACTTGGAAAACAATACGTGCGAGCGGGGGTGATACAAGCTGGTAATAACATCTGCAGCATCAAAGCTAAACCTCCAAACATCACACAGTGCTGCTTCACAGTACAGCCCTCCCTCAGTCATGCACTAGGAGGCGCCACTGTACTTCCAGCAAGGGGCTTAGATCCCCTGGGCTCCAGAACCACCCCCCCCCCCACCTCAAGCTTTACTTACGGTAATATTGTTACTGCTTGTTGTATTTTATTTTCTGATACCCCTGGGGAAGTCATACATCAGGGGAACAGATGCTTTGGTCTTTCCAGTCCCTGCCGATCATTATCCCAAATTAAACTGTTCCCACCTGCCTGCACCTGGCCCATATCCCTCCAAACCTTTCCTGTTCATGTCCTTACTTATATGTCTTTTAAATGTTGCGACTGTCCCCGCATCCACCTCACCTGTACTCCTCTTGATTTTATAAACCTGTATAGAGTTATCCCTCGGCCTCATACCCTCCAGTGGAAGAAGTCGCAGACGATCCAGCCTCTCCTTACAACTCCAACTCTCCATTCCCAGCAACTTCCTGGTAAATGTCTTCTGAGGCCTTTGCAACTTAACAATACCCTTCCTATAACTGGTGTTTTAGGACATCTTATTATGTACTATACACATTGTAAGTTGTTGCTTACATCCTGAACAGGATCATTAGGGACTTGCTGATGCTGGGAGTGGGAGGGTCGTGTTAAGGGTAAAGGTGGCAATGGTTTTGTGGTGACGAGTTAGTAATGTAGAATCTCATTGTAGTGACATTGGTTCACACCCCAGTGTGGCCAGTGACATTTTATTTCAATAATAACCAGGAATTGAAAAGCAGCTCCATGTCTTAAAAACCACTTTGGGATTTAAATTTTCCTGTGCGATGCGGTTGCCTGCCCAGTTCAGCACTGCGAGACACTTTGACCAACTGGGGCTCAGTTACAGTGATGCGAACAACATGGCCAATTCCTTCACCAGCTGCAGTTACCACCAAGGCCCTGCCCTTCCCAAACTTGGTCTTCGCCTGAGGTGTGATGACCCTCAGGTTAAACTAGCCACCCCCCCCGTCCCTAATGAGAGAGTGGGACAGTGGTGACTTGGCTCTCTGTTTAAATTATAAGTCACTGGTGGGCTATGAGTGAACAAGGCAGAGTGCTCTATTTCAGCTTCACATGTTGCCCCCTTGAGACCCTGTTACCTCACGATATGTACCTGTCTTTTCTCTCTCAGAACCTGACTCGATAAGTGGTGTCTTTCCATTATGTTCTTTTTCAACCGCAGATTTTAGGTTTGCAATGTGCTACAGAAGCTTTGCCCAGAAACAACTCAGTGAAAAAATCAAATTGCTGTACAAGCTGAGAATGATTAATAGGGGAATGTTGTGCTCTGTCATAGATTGAAATGTTACTCATTCTCACTATTCTGTAGGTCATCCCGATAATTACAGCGAAAGTTCCAAGTTAGTGCCTCTATTAAAGGTGTCTCATTATGAGCGTACGTTCAGTGTTCTTTATGTTGGATTGTGATCAGTTATTGATGCTGAACATTTTACTGTCAGTCTGCCAACATGGTCCCATGGCTGGGCATTTACTGGACAGGGAAGCAGGAAAGCTTCGGAAAGCAGGAATGCTGCGGAAAGCCTGCTTTAACCTGGCAAAACTCAAGGCCTGAGGTCAGGTCGGGCCCTCAGCAGCCCATCAGGAGTTTGGTCAGGGCTGCGGTAACTTTCAGCCGATAGGAAAGCCATTGCTGTATGTTCCTGTGGTGGTGGGGGGGGGGGGGGGGTGCACGATTGGTGGAGTGGGCTTCAGTGGTGAAGTCAGGGTGAACACCTTCTCGAAAGCTGCTGAGATTGAGGTTAGTGTGGCATGTATGTCTTTCCTTAAGAGTGCACCATGTGCTGTGTGTACGCAATGCCGTGACTCTGCCTGACAGGCAGCCGTTAGTTTGTAAGCTTCACACACTGAAGTCAGTTGGTTTTCTGTAATGTCTACTTCATAACTGATAATGTGTCTGACTGTAGTAAATAAACTACCCATATTTACAGGGAAATCATCGGAGACATTCTTTAGGACAGGATTTGGTCAAAGTTGGATAAATATAGACTTAGTAGCAAGAGGCAGTATGGCTTTGTGCAGGGGAGGCCATATCTCCGAAACTCTCCGAGGAAGTGACAAAAATGATTGTTGTGGGCAAGGCGGTAGATGGTGTCCATATGGACTTTAGCAAGACCTTTGAGGTCCTTCATGGCAGGTTGATACAAAAGGTACAGTCGCAAGGGATACACAGTGAGCTGATAAGATGGATACAGAACTGGCTTCGACAGGGAAGACAGAGAGTAGGCTAGGGCGGGTGTTTTTCAGGGTTGGAGATCTGCGACCAGTGGTGTTCTGCAGGGGACATTGCTGGGACCCCTGTAATTTGACGTGAATGTAGGTGGCCTGAACATTAATTATGTGAATGACACAAAGACTGGGGAGCTGAGGATAGTGAGGAGGCCTGCCAGAGGATACTGTAAGATATAGACAGGCTGGAGATGTGGGTGGGGAAATGGTAGATGGAATTTAATCCAGAGAAATGAGGGATGATGCATTAGAAAGGTCTAATGCAGAAGCGAAGTATGCAGTAAACGACAAAACCCTCAGAAGCATTAATGTATGGAGAGGTCCTTGGTGTACAGGTCCGCAGTTCCCTGAAAGTTGTAACTTAAAGTGATCAAGAAGACCAGGACATTGAGTGGCAAGTCAGGCCGCAGTTGTATAGTGCTTTGGTAAGGCTGCATTTGGAACATTACATACACTTGCAAGAAGGAATTGGAGGTTTTGGAGAGGGCACAGAAATAGACCAGTGGGATGTTGCCTGCTTTGGAGCATATTGGCTACGAGGAGAGATTAGACAAACTCAGTTCATTTTCAGTTGAACATTGGAGGCTGATTTTAAAGGAGATGTGAGAGGCATGTTTTTTACACACAGGGAGGTAAGTGCCTAGAATGCTCTGCCAGAGGAGGTGGTGAAAGCGGAGACATGAACAGGCAGGGAATAGAGGGATATTGCCCGCATAGTGGCGAGGGATTTTTGGTTTAGAAAGGCATCATGTGTTAGCACAGGCTTGGTGGCTGAAGGGTCTGTTCCTGTCCTGTACAGTTCTTTAATTTAATCAATCCCTGACAAGTGGTACGTTCCTAGACCATCATTATTGATGTGACTCTTGTTGAGTGAAGACAAAAAAGGTTCAGAGTTGAGGTGGACTCTTGTTGATTGGTATCAATATCTTGGTTGACTTTTGGGAAGTTCTCAAAGACCGCTAACTTTTGTTTCTATTACTGTGGCCCACCAGGGGCAGTCCAGCTTGTTGAAGACTTTATTTAAAAGAGTAGACAAGGTTCAGCTGTGATGCTTTCTTAGTCGACCAGCCCACACATGTGTATCTATCATATGAGGGAGGGAACTCTTGTGGAGCTGATCTCCAGCCAGATTCGACTATTCAGGATGGGAGAGGAGTGTTTGGTGAAGGTTGGGAGAGAGAAACAGTGTGAAAGCAGATGATGGAAACCTGAAATAAAAAGAAGAAGAATAAAAGAAGAGTCAGGCAGCATGTGTGGAGAAAGAAACAGAATTCCTGTGTTAGGTCAATGACTGTGGATTGGAACTGAAAATGTAGAAGGAAAATATGAAATAATCAGCAACAGCACAGCCCCAAGAGATACTGAGGACCAAGGTTATGGTCTGAAATTGTGGAACCCAATATCAATCCCATGTGGATGTGAATTGGATGATGAACGCTGAACAGTGAAGATGTTTGGAATCCGAGTGGGAGTCAGGTGGAGAATTGAAATGGTTGGTGAGAGGAAAGAGAGGATCACATTTACTTCATCAGTTGGCTCACTGAGTGTTTCCCTCCAGCCCGAGAGTTCCAATCCAATCTCCTCCGTCTGTGAGCCCTGAGGTCACATCACAAACAAACTGCCCTCAGTCAGTGAGAGATACTCGTAAGGAAGGCTGGTGTGCCAAGTGGGAAGGACTGTGTGCCCTGTGCCTGACCCAGGAGGCAGACACCAGAACTGAAAAGGCGCGAAATCCTCTACCCACCAGCTCTACTATAAAACCAGCAGAGCAAGAGGAGCTCCCGAATAACCACTAGCTCAAGGCCAATCACTTCAAACTCAGATGGCCTGTCAACTTGAGTTAAAAACATACAGACAACACACTTGTTAATTTTTCAATGACACACACTGTGGTGTGACCACCAGTTTGCAGGAGGTCAGCACTTTTGATGTGGTCTCTGTTGTTGACCGCAGCATCTATCGATGGTTCCATTTCATTGAAGACACTGCCCCCATTACAGTAACAGCTTTTCACTCACACATTTAGACTGTTTATTTCAGCACAGACCATTGGAACCAGCTTTGAGCAAGTGTCAACATCGCCTCCCGCAGAAATTGCAGTCAGCAAACACAAAACAGCGAAAGACAGCAAGATAATAAAGCGTGAGGCTGGATGAACACAGCAGGCCAAGCAGCATCTCAGGAGCACAAAAGCTGATGTTTCGGGCCTAGACCCTTCATCAGAGAGGGGGATGGGGTGAGGGTTCTGGAATAAATAGGGAGAGAGGAGGAGGCAGACCGAAGATGGAGAGAAAAGAAGATAGGTGGAGAGGAGAGTATAGGTGGGGAGGTGGGGAGGGGATAGGTCAGTCCAGGGAAGACGGACAGGTCAAGGAGGTGGGATGAGGTTAGTAGGTAGGAGATGGAGGTGCAGCTTGGGGTGGGAGGAAGGGATGGGTGAGAGGAAGAACAGGTTAGGGAGGCAGAGACAGGCTGGACTGGTTTTGGGATGCAGTGGGTGGAGGGGAAGAGCTGGGCTGGTTGTGTGGTGCAGTGGGGGGAGGGGACGAACTGGGCTGGTTTTGGGATGCGGTGGGGGAAGGGGAGATTTTGAAGCTGGTGAAGTCCACATTGATACCATTGGGCTGCAGGGTTCCATCTGCCAATGTGGTATACTGCATCCATTGTACCCGGCGTGGCTTCCTCTACATTCGGGAAACTAAGTGGAGGCTTGGGGACCGCTTTGCAGAACACCTCCGCTCGGTTCGCAATAAACAACTGCACCTCCCAGTCGCAAACCATTTCCACTCCCCCTCTCATTCTTTAGATGACATGTCCATCATGGGCCTCCTGCAGTGCCACAATGATGCCACCCGAAGGTTGCAGGAACAGCAACTCATATTCCGCTTGGGAGCCCTGCAGTCCAATGGTATCAATGTGGACTTCACCAGCTTCAAAATCTCCCCTTCCCCCACCGCATCCCAAAACCAGCCCAGTTCGTCCCCTCCCCCCACTGCACCACACAACCAGCTCAGCTCTTCCCCTCCACCCACTGCATCCCAAAACCAGTCCAACCTGTCTCTGCCTCCCTAACCTGTTCTTCCTCTCACCCATCCCTTCCTCCCACCCCAAGCCGCACCTCCATCTCCTACCTACTAACCTCATCCCACCTCCTTGACCTGTTCGTCTTCCCTGGACTGACCTATCCCCTCCCCACCTATACTCTCCTCTCCACCTATCTTCTTTTCTCTCCATCTTCGGTCCGACTCCCCCTCTCTCCCTATTTATTCCAGAACCCTCTCCCCATCCCCTTCTCTGATGAAGGGTCTAGGCCCGAAATGTCAGCTTTTGTGCTCCTGAGACGCTGCTTGGCCTGCTGTGTTCATCCGGCTTCACACTTTATTATCTTGGATTCTCCAGCATCTGCAGTTCCCATTATCAGCGAAAGACAGCAGATGCTGCAGTTCAGGAATGGGAAAAGGGAGACGCTGAGACCATTTATGAGAGTGGGCAGGCTCTGTCAGAGCTGTGCAATGGGATAGGATAAACAATCTGCCTCATGGTCACTGACACAGTAAAGCAGGGCTCCTGCAAATCTTGCTCAGCCACCACAGGGCAGCCTTTCCATCTCAGTCCGAGCATGAGCAGTCTGCGTCCGAGGCTTATGGGCTCAACCCTAACCTAACCCTAACCCGAATCTGCCTTCCACAACCTCAGGACGTCTGAACGCACCTTTCAGTCACTGAGTTATTTTGCTGTGTGGTCACTGTGGTTGGCACTGCAGCCTCACAGCGGCAGGGACTCGGGTTCGATTCCACCCTTGGACAACTGTCTGTACGGAGTTGGCACATTCTTCCTGCGTCTGCGTGGGTTTCCTCTGGGTGCTCCGGTTTCCTCCCACAGTGCAAAGATGTGCAGGCTAGGTGGATTGGCCATACTAAATTGTCCCATAGTTCCAGGGATGTGCAGGCTAGGTAGGCGGGCTATGGTGACAATGCTGGGTAATAGGGTAGGCAACTGAGTGGGTACAGACTATGTGGGCTAAATGGCCTCTTTCAATGCTGTAGGGATGCTGTGATTCACTTGAAGAAAGGAGGTAAAGCATTTATGATTTATTGTTGTTCATAATCTGAGGACATCCCAGTGCATTTTTCCAGTCACTGAAGTGGCTAAGGCATACCTTGTGCCTGCTAACCTACATCGCTCCTGGTCAGGTTCACATTTCTGTTTTCCTCCTATGTTCACATTTTCTCTGCAGCCTTGCTCGCTCCTATTTCTGCAGTCTCCTTTGAACCCTTCCAATCCTGCCATTGTGTCTGTTTTCTGGTTTTTATCCCTCTCTCAGTGGTCAGGCTTTGAGCTGCCAAAATCCAAAACTCTGGAATTCCCTCTTTCTCACTCTTTCCCGACTTCCCAGCTCACCGCTTCTCTTCCCTTTGTTTAGGAAGATCCTGAAAACCTGCCTCTTTCGTCTGGGACTTTGGCCACTCCTCCCCATCATGTTGGTGACTTGAGGTCATTTCTCAAAAAACAAATCTCTTGTATGACAGTCCCGTGAGATATTTTGTGATATTAATGGCCCTGTTTAACTACAATTCTTGTTGCTTGGAAGCTGGAAGAATCTGAGGGGTCTGTGTGGACGCAGTGATTTGCTCCCTTCCAAAGCCAGTGTATATTCTCGAGGTGCACTGCCTATGTGAGGTTCCAGCAGAGCTCCATAATTTAGTTCCTCTGTATAAACTTGGTGCTCCCACAGAATGTTGTCAGTCTTAGGAGACTGTATTTTATTATTTAGAAAATGCAGCAATTGCAATGGAGACTGGTTAATTGATCGTTTGTTGCGGAATCCAAAGTAATTCCATGAAATTCTTCAAATGAAGAAAAAATTTTCATCCTCTGATTTGCATTATGGGACTCAGAGGACCAATACATGAAGAGTTAGATACTTATTTGAGAAATTGTGCCTGAATATTAATCCTGTATGTTTTACAGATGTCGGATTGTGTGTATGATTGTTTTGGGGTTTAGGTGTGTGTATTTGTGTGGGAATATATGAATATGTTTGTGGGGGTATATGTGGGTGTGGGGATGTGGGTGTCTATGTGTTTGTGTGTGGATTTGTATGTAGGCATGGGTGTGTGTGTGTGTGTGTGTGTGTGTGTGTGTGTGTGTGTGTGTGTGTGTGAGAGAGAGTTTGTGGGGGGTGGTGTTTGTGTGTGTGTGTGTGTGTGTTTGTGTGTGGGGGGGTCGTATGGTTTGTGTATGTGTTTGTGTGTATGTCTGTGTGTGTATGTGTGTGCGGGTTTGTGTGAAGTGTGTGTGTGTGTGTATGTGTGTGCGGGTTTGTGTGAAGTGTATGTGTGTGTGTGTATATGTGTGTGCGGGTTTGTGTGAAGTGTATGTGTGTGTGTGTGTTTGTGTGAAGTGTGTGTGTGTGTGTGTGTGTGTGTGTGTGTGCGGGTTTGTGTGAAGTGTATATGTGTGTGTGTGTGTGTGTATGTGTGTGTGGGTTTGTGTGAAGTGCATGTGTGTGTATGTGTGTGTGGGTTTGTGTGAAGTGTGTGTGTGTGTGTTTGTGTGAAGTGTATGTGTGTGTGTGTGGGTTTGTGTGCAGTGTATGTGTGGGTGTGGATGTGGCTGTCTGTGTGGGTATGAGGCTGGTTGTTGTTAAAGCTGCTAGAGATCTGCAGGGAAAAGCTCAGTTCTATTTTTCCGGTGTTTTTCATATTTCCTTTCTCCACCCCGCAAGAGGTCAGTGAGCTCAATATTGCTCATGTCGGCCCTGAGGCAGTGTCCTGTAAGGTCTGACATTCTGAGGTCACTTGTCTATTATATCTCTGCCCTCAGTTACCTCCATCTTAGATAACAAGGTGTAGAGCTGGATGAACACAGCAGGCCAAGCAGCATCAGAGGAGCAGGAAGGCTTGGCCTGCTGTGTTCATCCAGCTCTACACCTTGTTGTCTCAAATTCTCCAGCATCTACAGTTCCTACTATCTCCATCTAACATTGGGATCTTGCTGTGTCGTAAATTGTGTGACCATTGAAACTTGAAACTGCATTGTATATCGAACTAAGAATGCCATTTGTTCTATCACGCCATTTCCGGCCCTTTGGTAGAGTTATAAATTAGTCCCACTTACCCCTCTCTTTCCCCACAGTCCTCCAGGTCTTCCCTGTTCAAATAGTTATCCGGTTAGATGAGGAAAGTTGCGCATGTGTCTACTCCTTTGCATGCAGTGTGTTCCCAGATCACAATAGCTCATTATGAAAACACCTCCTCTCGGGCCCAACTGGCAAATAACTTCAATCTCTGTGCCTGACCTGAGCCTCTTTATTTACTCTGTCAAAGTATCCAGTCAAATTTTAAACAGGTCGATTCAATTTCCTCTTAATCACCTCTGCCGCTAAGGAAAACAATCCCAGGGTCTCTCGTACTTGACAGTCTTCATTCTCAGTAACCTTCTCATAAATCTGTTCCCTCTACACCCTCAACAGTGCCTGCACACTGTGGCTGAAGTGTGGAGCTGATATGTCGGTTATATTCTGACTGGGTTCTAACCAGTTTTTTTTTGATAAAGGGTTAATGTAACTTCCTTGCTTCTCTATACCCACTGCCATTCCTGTTCAAAAACAAGCACCTGGCCGAAATACGAACAGAAAAATAAGGAGCGATCTTTTAATTCAGGGAACCTGACGGAAAAGGGTCATCATTTATTCTTTATACCAAACCTGAGCTGCTGCTAATGTTGTGGATGCCCTAGTCCCAGCCAGGATGGACAGTTCTGCAGACCCATTTTGGGGTATTCCAGTCTTTACAAGTTGCAATCTGAGGATGACCTTCATACACTTACTCAGAGATAACGGGAACTGCAGATGCTGGAGAATCCGAGATAACAAAATGTGGAGCTGGATGAACACAGAGGCCTAGAAACGTCAGCTTTTGTGCTCCTGAGATGCTGCTTGGCCTGCTGTGTTCATCCAGCTCCACACTTTGTTATCTAGGTATACCTACTCATTGGCTCATCATTTCCTACTCATGGTAATATGTAAACCCCTACAGCACCATGTGCTTTTATGTAGTAACATTTGTTGTGGTACTTTAGCACATGTCCTCTGGAAATCGAAGTGCACCACATCAATAAGGGACCATGCTGCATGGTACCTTGCAGAACCTCAGCCATGCCAGGGTGTACAGCTACTATTGTAGGTCCAGGAGAATGACTCAATGAGAAAGTGCAGCCTCTCCTGGAGGCAGTGTTTGTCTGTGCTTTTTAACATGACATGCTAAAGAGACGAGGGTGATGCTGTGTGAAGAAGTTCATTTCTCACAGCCAGCAGGTAGGTGTGTGTATGGAATGAGCTGCCAGAGGAAGTGGTGGGGGCTGGTACAGTTACAACATTTAAAAGGCATCTGGATGGGTATGTGAATAGGAAGGATTTTAGAGGGATATGGCCAAATACTGGCAAATTGGACTGGATTAATTTAGGATAGCTGGTTGGCATGGACGAGTTGGACCATTGTACAATTCTATGATGGGCCAATTGGCCTCTGCTTGCAGTGTAACAGTTCTGTGTGATCCTGGTTAAGTCAAGCACAGGGCAGTTGTGGGAGCACCAATCTGTAATTGTACATTGCTTCACAGGAGGCTGGCCTGAGGATTGGTTCAAAACCAGCAACGTTGGAGCGCGGGACTCTCGATCTGCTTTGGTTTTCCTGCTCACATCCTTCCACATTCGCTCCCATTTCCTCCCTTAGCATCCTACATCCAGTCTTGCCCCTTCCTCCCCAACTGTGTCGCCCACACCCACTCGAGCGACCCCACTGTCTCACCCTCTAGCTCTCACAGTGCCTCTAAGGTGAGTGTGCGGTAATGAAGTAGCACCCTCACTGTTTCCTTTTGCTCCTCTTTGTACCTCGGAAGCTGAAGGCAAAAAACAGGAATCACAACATTGCGTCAGGTCTGGCTTCGCAAAAATGTCACAGTCTGAGAAGAGCAATGTTCAGAGACTGAGCATAGTTGTTGATGCTGTGTACTATTGCAGAGTAACAGAGAGTGTTGTGAGTGATGGGAGAGAGGTTAATCACTTCTCACATCCTGGTTTATGTGACGACGGCTGTTAATATTTAGTGATTACATCGCCCGCTGAAGAATGTCTAACATCTGAGGCACTAACTAAACAATCAGGCTGCAAGGTGTGGTGGCATGAACATTGCACTATTGCTCCAGATATACAGGTCATGGCCCGGGTCCTCGATTTGAGTCCCATCACAGCAGATGGTGGAATTTGAACAAAAATCTGGAATTAAGAGTCTAATGATATTCATGAATCCATTGTCAATTGTTGGAAAGACCCCTCTAGTTCACTAATGCCGTTTAGGGAAGTCTGGGGTCTTTGGGAAGTCTGGCAAAACCGTGGATTTTTGCGCTGAGATGGGTGAGAGATGGCAAGCTTCAGGGAGAGCGTGATGATGTGAGAGTTGTCACTTAGTTGGTTTACACAGACTGTGACCGAAGATAGAAACAGCTAGCTACTTGTATTCCTTTCTGCAATGAATTATTAATCAGCTGTTTTCATTGCATTTAAATAATTCACAGGCACATTACAAAGGGCCAGTTGTTAAACAGTAAATGACTACAGTTCTGTTATTAAACCGAGACAAACACCCTGCTTCTTACTCAAGTGATCACAAGCTAGCACCATCTTACATTTTATATAGCACGCCTAATAACGTCAAACATTTGAAGGTGCTTTACAGGAGCAATCATTGGTCAAACTTTGGGATCCAGCCGCATGTCACAGGATCAAGAGAAAGCTAGTCAGCCTTCCTCCACCATTCAGGATGTCACCATACTCCAAGAAGATCATGGTGTGAGAGACAACTTGTAGTGATTTTCCCCTCAAGGGTCATATTTCCAGTATGGGATTTGAACCCACACTGATGGCGTTTGTCTGCATCTCAAACCAGCCATCCAATCAACCAAGCTAAGCAATCCCATCCAGAGAAAGGCAATCACGGCTGAGCCAGCTGTAGTCCCAGCTCCACTTACCCATCTCTTTCTCCTCAGTGTTAGCAATCTGTCAAGTTCAGCCTTGGAAATCCAGTCTGGAATTAGGGAGATGTGACTTCAACCAGGGAGAAATAGAAGTGTGGATCTCTCTCCAACTGGAAATGGCTGAAGCAAATCATGCAGATCCATTTAAGGAGAAGCCTTACAGGCATTAGGGGGAGAGGGGAATGAAAGAATTGTATGACGGAAAATAGGACTGGAGAGCGATGACTGAACAGCACTTCCTGATCATACATGGACTGTGTAACATGTTGGATAATCCATATTGGACAGCTAGTTCAGTCAGTGTTAGTCTTGTATCTTTCCAGATCCTGTATCCAGACATTTGTCTGGATAGAGAGATGCCTGGTCTCTGATCCGACTCACAGCCTGAGAGTCCTCAGTAGAGCTCAGTATGAACAGTCTTTGTCAGTGAGCCCTGCACTTCGGGGGCTAGGTTAGGATGAGAGATTGCCCAAACAAGGCTTTAAGCCTGTAGAATTTATTAGATTAAGGGGTGACCTGATCAAAATCTTCAAGGTATTAACAAGAAAAGACAGGGTAGATAAAGATAAACGATTTCCACTGGTTGGGAATTCTTGAACTAGGAGCATAGTCTGAGAATTAGGGCCAGACCGTTCAGGAGAGATGGTAAGAAGCATTTCTGCACACAAAGGGTGGGAGATGCTTGAGCTTGCTTCCACAAATGGGATTGACATTGGATTAATTGTTAATTCTAAACTCATGATAGCTAATTCTTTTTGTAAAGCAAAGGTACAAAAGGAAGTGGGCCAAAAGCAGGGAAATGGAGGTAGGCCACAGATCAGCCACAATTTCATTGAATGGTGGAACTAGCTCAAGGGGCTGAATGGCCTACCCCTGTGAGCCTGAATGTACAATGTGAATCCTTCAGAACTATCACTCAGCCACAAGCCGAGGAAACCTCATAACTTCACCTTCAGCAAAACAGTTTGTGATCACGACAGGGGTCTGCAGCTGCAGATGATGGTTTATCAGTTTGCTGTTGTTTTAAGAGCAGGTAGCTGTTGTGCTGGAATGCTCATTCCCCACTTTCAGGGCCATGAGTGCTCAGGTTCCCTGTCAAAGAGTTTCCTTCGCTCTTTGCTATTTGTGGGATCTTCCTTGTCCCTGTTCTGGGGATTGGGAGTGGGCACCCGACAGACCGACTCTGCACCTCACCCAGACCTCCACCGGGAGGGGACTGCTGAGTGTCCCCTGTATGTGGGCGGGTGTGGGTGGGCAATGTGGGGAGGGAATGGGGGAGGCACGGAGGGGAAGGTGGAGGTGGGAGTGGGGGTGAGGGTGTTGGAGGTGGAGGGTGGGAACATGGCGCGCTGGGGTTGTATAAGCATGGTGGTACACACGAGGCTGCAATAAGCAGTAGACTGTACAGACTCAGCCTCACCCTGCGATGTCTGTCAGTCAGGACCCTGTCCTTTCCCGTCTCCAGGACTAAATATAAACGGGACCGGCAGGGGGTCTCCCTGACAGGGCAATACCAGCCCAGAATCCCGAGCTGCACTCAGCACCTCCCCCTGTTTGTTGGGTATTCCAGAAACCCCGGTGTTTAACCAACCCACCTGAGTGATCCTGGGGGAGTGAGGAGAGAAAAGATTGGTTTGATATCTCTGCCTGTGTGAGAGGGATTGAGCAAGACAGGAAGGATTTTGGACAGGTCTGTGTGTGAGAGAGACAGAGAGTTCATTGATTGTGTCACTGTGACAGAAAGAGATAGAGAGAGAGGCACATCTCTCCATATTCACTTGAAGCAATAACTTAAATCCACGTACACTCTTGCTGCTTCTCCTGTCTCGAAATGATTCCAGCAAAACATTGTTTAAAACTAAGGAAAAGGTCTCACTCCAGGATATGGATCATAAACTCTGGACTGTGACGGAAATATAACTGAGAGATCGTTGTACCCCAGTGCAGTACTGAGGGAGCGCTGTTCCCCAGTGCAGTACCGAGGGAGCGCTGTACCCCAGTGTGGTACCGAGGGAGCGCTGTACTCCAGTGTGGTACTGAGCGAGCGTTGTTCCCCAGTGCAGTACCGAGGGAGCGCTGTTCACCAGTGCAGTACTGAGGGAGCGCTGTACCCCAGTGCGGTACTGAGCGAGCGCTGTTCCCCAATGCAGTACCGAGGGAGCACTGTTCCCCAGTGCAGTACCGAGCGAGCGCTGTACCCCAGTGCAGTACCGAGGGAGCGCTGTTCCCCAGTGCAGTACTGAGGGAGCGCTGTACCCCAATGCAGTACCAAACGAGCGCTGTACCCCAGTGTGGTACCGAGCGAGCGCTGTTCCCCAGTGCAGTACTGAGTGAGCGCTGTTCCCCAGTGCAGTACTGAGGGAGGGCTGTACCCTAGTGCAGTACTGAGGGAGCGCTGTTCCCCAGTGCAGTACCGAGCGAGCGCTGTTCCCCAGTGCAGTACCGAGGGAGCGCTGTTCCCCAGTGCAGTACCGAGCGAGCGGTGTACCCCAGTGCAGTACCGAGCGAGCGCTGTTCCCCAGTGCAGTACTGAGGGAGCCGTGTACCCCAGTGCAGTACTGAGCGAGCGGTGTACCCCAGTGCATTACTGAGGGAGCGCTGTTCCCCAGTGCAGTACCGAGCGAGCGCTGTTCCCCAGTGCAGTACTGAGGGAGCGCTGTTCCCCAGTGCAGTACCGAGCGAGCGCTGTTCCCCAGTGCAGTACTGAGGGAGCCGTGTACCCCAGTGCAGTACTGAGCAAGCGGTGTACCCCAGTGCATTACTGAGGGAGCGCTGTTCCCCAGTGCAGTACCGAGCGAGCGCTGTTCCCCAGTGCAGTACTGAGGGAGCGCTGTTCCCCAGTGCAGTACCGAGCAAGCGCTGTTCCCCAGTGCAGTACTGAGGGGCACTGTACCCCAGTGTGGTACTGAGGGAGCGCTGTACCACAGTGCAGTACTGAGCGAGCGGTGTACCCCAGTGCAGTACTGAGGGAGGTCTGTACCCCAGTGCAGTACCGAGGGAGCGCTGTACCCCAGTGCAGTACCGAGGGAGCGCTGTACCCCAGTGCAGTACCGAGGGTGCGCTGTACCCCAGTGCAGTACTGAGCGAGCGCTGTACCCCAGTGCAGTACTGAGGGAGCGCTGTACCCCGGTGCAGCACTGAGGGAGCACTGTACCCCAGTGCAGTACTGAGGGAGGGCTGTATCCCATTGCAGTACTGAGGGAGCACTGCACTGAGGGACTGAGGGAGCGCTGTGCTGAGGGACTGAGGGACCGCTGCGCTGAGGGACTGAGGGAGCGCAGTACTGAGGTAGCGCTGCGCTGAGGGACCGCTGCGCTGAGGGACTGAGGGAGCGCTGTGCTGAGGGTGGGTGTTACTGTTGGAGAAGAATCCTGTGGATGATGTATTTTAAAAAGGTGTTTAGGAAATTCCACAGGCAGTACCTTCTGAAATACAGGGACTTTGAACACCGGGATGTCAGGAAGCAATCATCTTTTGTTGACTGATGGGATATCGGCCCTGCTGGGTAAGCCATCATTTATTTCCGAGCCCTGAGTACCCACGGGGCTGTATAGTCAACTAAATGGCCATGGGCCTGGAGTCATATATAGGCCAGATCAGGTGAGGATTGTAGATTTCCTTCCCTGAAGGACTTCAGTGAGCCAGATGAGGTTTTTGTCAACAATCAACATTTGTTACGTGGTCACTCTCAAACTAGATTGTTATTCCAGTTTATTTTTGTCATTGATGTTGAATTTCATCATCTACCGTGGTGGGATTTAAACCCATGTCCTCATTAATCTCAGGTTCTGGACATTCCCACATCCTGTCCATGTGTGAAAAGCAAGTTCCCTCAGCAATAACATAACCATGATTCCATGGTCTATTTTCACTTGCGTCTTGGCCAGTATTTCCTTATCATCACCAAAAGCAAATAATCTGGCCCATAACATATTTTTGTTTGTGGGGACTTGCTGTGTGTAAATTGGCTGCTGCATTTTACTCTCACAGCGAGAGTAACTACAAATCGAAATAAAAAGCATTTCATTGTTTGTAAAGTGCCTTATGGGTTTTCTAGTATTATGAAAGGTTGCCTTTATTGGTCAGAGCATTGATTATCGGAGGGCTATTCTTCCTGGTGCTTCACAGGCTGAGGGGTGACCTTTAGAGGTTTGTAAAATTGTGAGGGACATGGATAGTGTAAATAGACAAAGTCCTTGAAGAGTATAGAGAGGTGAGGAAGGAACAGCAATGCAGAATTGGGAAGGCTAAAAGGGGCCTTGAAATGTTTTTAGCAGACAAGATCAAGAAGAATCCCAATGCATTTATTAGAAGAAAGAGGGTAGCAGGGGAAAGAGTAGGCCCACCCTCCAGGACAAAGGAGGGAAGTTATGAGTGGAGCCACAGGAAGTGGGAGAGATCCTTAATGAGTACTTTGTATCGGTATTCACCGAGGAGTAGGACAGGACTGCGATAAGTATGTGAATACTCCAGAAAATGTCAGTTTATTAAAGGAGTAAGTTTTGGGTGTCCTAAATTGCATTAAGGTAGATAAGTCCTCAGAGCCAGATGGGATCTATCCTAAATTATTGCGAGAGGCAAGGGAAGAAATAGCTGGGGCATTAGCAGATACCTTCACACCCTCCCCAAACACAGGTGAGATTCCGGAGGACTGGAGATTAGCCAGTGTTGTTCCCTTGTTTAAGAAAGGAAGCAGGGATAATCCAAGAAATTACAGGCCTGTGAGCCTGATATCAGTGGTGGGGAAACTTTTGGAGAATATACTGAGGGACAGGATATATGCACGTTTGGAAGAAAATGGACGAGTTAGCGACAGGCAGCTTAGTTTCATATGGGGAAGGTCATGTCTCACCAACCTGATGGAATTTTTTGAAGAGATGAAAAAGACAGTTAATGAAGGAAGTCCTCTGGATGTAATTTATATGGACTTTAGTAAGTCATTTGATAGAGATAGCAGACAGGTATATAAAATAAAATCACATGGGATTCGGGGTGGGTTGGCTAGATAGGTACAAAACCGGCCTGGTCAGTGGGTAGAGGTGGAAGGATGTTTTTCAGAATGGAGACCGGTAACTAGTGGTGTTCCACAGGGATTAGTCTTAGGTCTCTGTTTGTAGTATATATACATGATCTGGAGGAAAATGTGGGTGGTCTGTTTGGTTAGTTTGCAGATGACATGAAGATTGTTGGAGTTGCTGATAGTGCTGATGATAGTGAAAGGATGCAACAAGGTACAGATAGATTGGCGACTCGGGCACAGACATGGCAGCTGGAGTTTAATCCAGACAAATGCTAGTGGATGCATTTTGGAGGAACAAATTTCGGAGTGAATTATACTGTTAATGGCAGAGCCCTTAGGAACACTAACATACAGACGGATCTGGGTGTGCAGGTCCACAGTTCCCTAGAAGTGGCAACCCAGGTGGCCAAGGTGATGAAGAAGGCATCTGGCGTGCTGGCCTTCATTGGCCAGGGCATGGACTACGAGAATTGGCAAACCATGTTGCAGTGACATCAGGCCATTGTTAGGCCGCATTTGGAGTACTGTGTGCAGTTTTGGTCGCCACATTACCAGCTTGGGAGAGAGTGCAGAGAAGGTTAACCAGGATATTGCCCAGTCTCGAGGGCATTGGCTCTGAGGAAAGGTTAAAAAGACTAGAATTGTTTTCACTGGAATGATGGCAGCTGAGAAGAGACCTGATAGACATCTATAAAATTATGAGAGGTGTTGATAGGGTGGATAGTCAGAGGCTTTTTCCCAAGATTGAAGTTTCATTTACAAGGGGGCACAGGTTCAACGTGAGGGAGCAAAAGTTAAAGGGAGATAACAAAGTGTGGAGCTGGATGAACACAGCAGGCCAAGCAGCATCAGAGGAGCTCCTGAGATTCTGCTTGGCCTGCTGTGTTCATCCAGCTCCACACTTTCTTATCTCGGATTCTCCAGCATCTGCAGTTCCCATTATCTCTGATAAAAGTTGAAGGGAGATGTGTGAGGAAGGTTTTTCACACACAGAGTGGTAGGTGCCTAGGACGCACTGCCAGAAAAGGTGATGGAAGCAGACAGATCGGTGACATTTAAGAGGCACCTGGATGGTTACATGAATAGGGAGGGAACAGAGGGATATGGACTGGAAAAGGGCAGAGGGTTTGTTTTATAGTTCAGCTAGGGCATGATGCTCAGCACAGGCTTGGCGGGCCGAAGGACCAGTTCCTGTGCTGTACTTCTCTTTTTGCTCTTTTCTCCAGGCTAGGGGAGCCCAAAACTAAAAAGCTCAGACTTAAGTGAGAGGGGAAAGATTTAAAAGGGACCCAAGGGGCAACATTTCATATCCCTCTAAACCTTTCCTATCCATATACCCATCCAGATGCCTTTTAAATGTTGTAATCATACCCAACTCCACCACTTCCTCTGGCAGCTTATTCCATACACACATCACCCTCTGCGTGAAAACGTTGATAGGAAAGGTTTAGAGAGATATGAAACGTTGCCCCTTGGGTCCCATTTAAATCTTTCCCCTCTCACTTAAGTCTGAGCTTTTTAGTTTTGGGCTCCCCTAGCCTGGAGAAAAGAGCAAAAAGAGAAGTACAGCACAGGAACTGGTCCTTCGGCCCGCCAAGCCTGTGCTGAGCATCATGCCCTAGCTGAACTATAAAACAAACCCTCTGCCCTTTTCCAGTCCATATCCCTCTGTTCCCTCCCTATTCATGTAACCATCCAGGTGCCTCTTAAATGTCACCGATCTGTCTGCTTCCATCACCTTTTCTGGCAGTGCGTCCTAGGCACCTACCACTCTGTGTGTGAAAAACCTTCCTCACACATCTCCCTTCAACTTGTCAAATGCTGGCAAATGGAACTATATTAATTTAGGATATCTGGTCAGCGTGGACAGGTTGGACTGAAGGATCTGTTCCTTCACAGTATAACTCTATGATGATGCAAATTGGAAGTCCATTGCTGATGGTTTGACCACTGCTGATCCAGCAGGAGGCAATGTTGAGGTGCAGAGAAGAGGCAGCTCACTCAGGGAGGACCTCGGCCACAGCTGCACTCAAGCACCCTCTGGTGGTTATTATCAGATCTGCCCTCAGCACTGGAAGACCAGGCATATGTAATGGGAAATAGTTACATTTCAAAAGAGGCAGCATTATTGTTGATTCACTTAACCCGAGTACTCCTGAACCTGTGAGTCCTGCTCCACATCCCTCAACCAGACAGAATAACTGCTGTCTTATCTCTCATTGGCATTTATGAGCTATAACTGCATCAGCGTTGGGCAGTGCTCCATCAGGGACTGTAGCACAGGCACAATGCAATTTGTTTTTATATTGAAAATATGAGTCGCCCGTTCAGCCCTTAGAACCTGCTCTATCATTTATTATGATTGTGGCTGATCGTCTAACTCAACAGCTTGCTCCCTTTTTTCCTTCATATCCTTTGATCCCTTTAGCCCAAAGCTCCTCTGATGCTGCTTGGCCTGCTGTGTTCATCCAGCTCCACACCTTGTTATCTCGGATTCTCCAGCATCTGCAGTTCCCGTTATCACTGTTATATCCAGCTGTTTCATGGAATCAGGGACGATTTCAATGTTGACTGCTTTCTGTGGTAATTTTGAAAAACAACCTGAATGGGCGTGTTGAGATGCTGATCTGGATGAGGTGGTAATTGAAACAAGGCCTCCTGGACCCAAGGGACACTACCACTGTGCACCAAGAGTGCATGGCAATGGTGCTTGCCTCCTGATCATTAGTGGCCTCTGTGAGTGTAAAGGGATCCAGATGAGATCAGCTTGGCTCCACCATCAGCCTGACTTCTCTTAGTTCACCCATTTGAGCCCCCGTGATGGTCTGTTTTCACTCCCTTGCTATAACCTCCTTGAACAGTACAGCCCTCCGTCTACATTCTCCTGTTCCACTGCTCCTGCGCTCGGGATCGTGTTTACAGCTGCCTTAGCTCAAGACTGTGGGATTTCAACACCCCCCCCCCCCCCCCCCCCCCCCCCGAACCCATCTGCTTCGTTCTCCTCCTTGAATCCTGACCCCCTGGCCGAGGTCTCAGTCCCCTGACCAGGTATCCCACTGTGGCTCACTTCCAACGTTTCCCATTTCCCGGAACTGCCTTGAAGGTTTGTAATTCCGTCAGTGGCACTGTCTCTGTGTGAACACTAGGAAGGCAACGCCAACGCTTCGATTGAATTTTGATTCTTCATCTGTTTCAGTCCTTTTTCAGCTACGTTTGTTTTATTAATAGTCACATCTCCAGAATCAGCATTTGAACGTAACTTCCTCCCTGCTGTTCTTAAATTATTTGCCAGAAATGTCTGAAACACTCGAAGGTGGTGAGAGTTTTGGAAAAGATTCAGTTGATGTTTCCCGACTCCTGGAGAATGAGCTTTCCCCACTTTCTGATCCAGTGACGCTGAATGATCATCTTCCAACAACTGAGGGGCCACTCTCTCATCCAAATCCCATTTGTCACGTTCCTTTTGAATCTAGAAAATCAGACAGCACACGTTCTAGTGACTTCAGTTTTGTCCACATGTTGGGAATCAGGGAATGTGAATCATCGAGTCATGATGGGAGACCGTTTGGCCCACTGTGACTCTGCTGGCTCTTTGAACCATTTGAGGAAAGCAACCTGTTCATACAGCACAAAAACTCCACAGAGATTTGGCAGGAGTGTGTTCTTGCCAGAAGCATTATGATCGAACCTGGTCGTAGAGGAGTTGAGAGGGTCCTGTCACAGGAGATTTATTCTCTGTCTGTTCATTTGTGGCATTGGGAGAGAACAGGTTGGTGGAGATTTGTTGTCCTCGCTACTGAAGTAGCAATGGGGCTTTCCTAGTGCATTACCGCCAGCTCTATTGAACAGACAGGCAATGTAAGCTGATTTCTCCATCTATACACAGAGCGCAAGAGCAAGTGTCAGAGGGAGGAATAAGGAAGACTGACTGAGAGACACAGACTGGGTCAGAGAGAAGGAACCAGGATTATTGAGAATGAAAGATGGAATGGAAGGAGCAGGCCAAGGAACCAGGATTTCACCAGGAACTCCTGGAGGGAAGGTGGGCGTGGGGGTGGATCTGAAGGAGGGTTGCAGGGTGAGGCGGGCTGGGGGGTAATCAGGGGAGGGACTGAAGGATGTCGGAAGGATTCTGGGAAAGTCAGGGTGAAGTACTCAGTGCCTCACATGGGTTTGAATCCCCACCTTGGAGTGACTGTCTGTGTGGAGTTTGCACATTCTCCCCATGTCTGTGTGGGTTTCCTCCGGGTGCTCCGGTTTCCTCCCACAGTCCAAAGATGTGCAGGGTCTGGATCTGGAGGGTGAGTACAGACTCAGTGGGCTGAATGGCTTCTTTCTGCAGTGTAGGAACTCTATGACTAAGACTGAAATATTGCAGCAACTGCAGGGTCAGTTGCACTCAGCCTGGCCATGAGGCAGTGAGGATGAGGCAGTATCTCTGTGCAATAGCTGTTGTCACTGTGAATATCGTTACGGTGAAACAACAATGACAGGATCACAGTCCAACTCATCCCCACAATAATCAGCCGTTGGTCCCCCACCCTCCTTCTGCCCCCACCCTCCTTTCCCCTCTCTGTCCTTTTACCCCCACCCTCCTTCCTCCCCCACCCTCCTTTCTCTCTCACCCTCCTTTCCTCTTTCTCTCCTTGCTCCACACCCTCCTTCCTCCCCAACCCCCTTCCTCACCCACCCTCTTTCCTGCCTCACCCTCCTTCCACCCCCACCCTAATTCTTCCCCCACCCTTCTTCCATCTCCACTCTTCTTATTAGCAGCAAACCCTTTGGCCATTTTGCCATCGATCTAAACGTCATATTGCCTCGTTCAAACCCTCCTCGATACCTGAAACGGAAACAAAATGCTGGCGAAACTCAGCAGGTCTGGCAGCATCTGTGGAGAGAAAGTGGAGTTGATGTTTCGAGTCCAGTGACTCTTCTTTAGAACTGATGGTAGCTGGGGGAAGGCGGTATTTATGCTGAATACAGGAACTGGGAGTAGAGGGGTGAGTGATAGGTGGAAATGGAGCTCAGGGGAAGAGAAAGACTGATGGACAGGCAGAACGATGGGATAATGGTAAACCAAGGGGAAGGGACACCTGCTAAAGAGGATTGTGAGCAGGGGAGGCAATGGTCTCGTGGCATTATCGCTGGAATGTAGATCCAGAGGCCCGCACAATGTTCTGGGGGACCCGAGTTCGAATCCTGTCACAGCAGATGGTGGAATTTGAATTCAATAAAAATATCTGAAATTAAGAGTCTAAAGATAACCATGAATCCGTTCTCGATTTTCGGACAATCCCATCTGGTCCACTAATGTCCTTCAGGGAAGGAAACTGCCATCCTCACCTGGTCTGGCCTACATGTGACTCCAGACCCACGGCAATGTGGTTGGCTGTGAACTGCCCTCTGGGAAATTAGGGATGGGCAATAAATGTTGGCCTAGCCAGTGATGCCCTCATCCCGTTAATGAATAAAGAAGAAATCGAATAGGTTAGCTGTGCTGATGACAGGGCCTGAAGCCTCCTCATTAATTGCCTCTTTGAGGTGGGACGGCCCCCAGCTTTCAGTCAGGGGAAGCCTTCCTGTTCCGGTCCTGATCCACAGCACACAGCGGGCTAAGGAAACGGAGCGCCGCAGGCTCGGTACATTGTCCCCCTCACCCCTGCTGGGGGCCTGTGACCTTGGAAATCCCTCATTTCTCCAATCCCCAGCCCTGCGGCCCTCTGGGATATCACCAGATTACGGTCTAACAAGTTTATTTGAAATCACAAGCTTTTTGAGCACTGCTCCTTCATCAGGTGAAGCACATTTCTCTGACTCGGGCCTCTCGAATTTAGTCACCCCATCATTGATGGCTTTCCCTTCATTTGGCTGGGCCCCGAGCTCCAGAATTCCCTCCCTATATCTCTCTCTGTGTCTCTCTCATGATCCTCCAATTCAAGCGGCTTTTTAAACATCCTCATTGTCACCTGGACTCATCACTGCTTAGGAAATCAGGCGTCATGTTTTCTTATAAAACATAGAAAAAAGGAGCAGATGTAGGCCATTCAGCCCTTCAAGCCTGTACACCCCTTCAATGTGATCCTGGCTGATCATCC